>NW_026463500.1:0-65802 GCF_021730395.1 Mercenaria mercenaria
AGGTGATGTTTGAAGATGAGGAATGGTCACAGTTTACATCTGTATTAGTATCAATTCATTCTTGTAATAGGTACTGATGCTAAACGAAATGGTCCCATTTGGTTAACCAAGAGATGGCCCATATAAAGCAACCTAAGTCCAAAATGAGGTCAAGGTCAAACTGAGCTCTGCATGAACAATCATCCTATGAAGTTTCAACATTCTGGGTCAGGTGGTTCTCAAGTTACTGACCTGAAACGGTTTTCCATGTTCTGGCCCCTGTGACCTTGACCTTTAACGGAGTAAACCCAAAATCAATAGGGGTCATCTACTCTGTATGTCCAATCATCCTATGAAGTTTCAACATTCTTGGTCAAGGAGTTCTCAAGTTACTGATCGGAAATTGTTTTCCATGTTCAGGCCCGTGACCTTGACCTTTGAAGGAGTGACCCCAAAAGCAATAGTGGTTGCCTACTCGATAAGCCCTGCCACCCTATGAAGTTTGAAGATTCTAGGTCATATGGTTCTCCAGTTACTGATTGGAAATCAAGTGTGACTTACGGATGGACGGACAGGGCAAAAACAGTATGTCTCCGAGACATAATTAAAATCAATTGCAAAATGTGGTCTCTATCATGTTCAGAAGCCAAAAATAGCAAATTTTGGTCCTTTAAGGGGCCATAACTCTGAAACCCATGAAGAAATATGGCCAGTTTCAAAACGAACTGAGATATGCCAATACAAGTTGTGTGCAAGTTTAATTAAAATTGGTCTCTATCGTATTCACAAGAAATTGTGGACGGACGATGGACGACGAATGAAGGGAGATCACAAAAGCTCACCCTGTCACTATTTGAAACTGAACAAATTTCCAAGTCAAAATGGGCATAAGTCAGCCAAAATAGTTGAGACAGTTATGTACTCTTGCCTATAGATGGAAATCATGATGATAAACAAGTGTCCAAAGTTTCAAAGCCACACGTCAAATAGTTTTGACAAAACGCCGACTTGTACTAAAATTTACCAATATTTAAGTCCAAAAAGGGCCATAATTCAGCCAAAATAGTTGACAGAGTTGTGTACTCTTGCCTACTGATAGAGACTGTTACAATAAATAAGTGATAAAAGTTTCAAAGCCATATGTCAAACACTTTACACAAAATATAAACTGGTGCGAAAAACTTAACCAAGATTTTTAAGTTAAAAGGGGCCATAATTCAGTCAAAATCCTTGATGGCGTTATGTACTCTTGCCTAAAACTGGACATGGTGATGGTTAACAAGTGTTGAAAGTTTCAAAGCTTTACCTCAAAAAAAAAGACTTTGTCAAAATATGGACTGGTACGAAAAACTTAACCAAGGTGTGACGCCAACGCCGACGCTGTGGTGAGTAGGATAGCTCTACTTATTCTTCGAATAGTCGAGCTAAAAATTCCTTGATGAATGACAGAGTTATAGAACTGACAGGAAATTTGCTGACGGACAGACGGAATGGCGGATAGACGGAAAAGCGTAATCCTATAGTCCCCGACTCTGGTTTACAACTTGTAGGGGACCAATAAAGTCAAATACTTTGGTATAAAATATGACTGAAATATACAAAGGAAACTGGCTTGTCTAAAATTCTTTTTATATAGATTCAAAGCTTCACAAGATAATTAAAAAAATCGAAGTATTTTCTTTTATACATTCACTCTGAAAAGTAAAATAAACATAAAGCAAATACACAAGTGCAAGGAAATTTTGCCTTTTAAAAATGACTATGAAATTGTCTAATGAATACTAGGTTATCATCATTTCCAGCAGCGGCGACCTAAATGCAACGTCAAACAGATGCTGAAACCACAACGTCTAACAGACGTCAGTGGTTGACGTCTAAGAGACGTTGGATACATGTCGGATTTTTTAGAAATATTTTGCAACAAAAAATTATTATATTTTCCAATGATGAACTCGATTCTTGAATGGACACACTTAAGTTTAAAACAAAGTCATAATTTCTATTTCATTTTTACAGGATGTAACTGTTAAGTTTATTAAGCTAGAATTTTCATTTTCGCTAAATTTTAAACTATAATGTCAGATGATGTACAGTAGAAACTCCGATTTATTCATCACAAAATTTACATTTCAATATATAACATATACAACATTAAAATATTCACATATTACATCTAACATTCAAAGATTTCTCCTACTTTTAACATATGTAACATTCAAAGATTAACATGTACATGTCTTTTTCTAGAAAAACCTAGTTCAACCTTACTTTAAAAGGGAAAAAAAACTCTTTAATTAGTACTATCAGGTTACTGAAACATACAAAAGAAGTACAAAGAAAGAAGAAATGATTAAGCTGTATTGATTATTCTAAAATAATTGAAAAACAATTTACTAGTCTAATGGCAACAGATTATAATATTAAATGTTTGATTAAGTATGTGGACTGACAATAAAAAGCTGTACAACTGCCCAGTTATCTCTTTCTATTTCTTTTATACTGGTGCTTCTGTATACTTGCCAGGCACAATTCAAATAACCTTTTAAACCATAAAAACTTGGTACAATCTCTTCTTTTACAAGCGAAAATATATTTCTTAATTTGTAAGAACAAAACGTAAATTTTTTCAATTCTTTTTTCACAATTTCCTATAATAAAGTCTTCTGCTCTTATTTGAACAGTTATTCCATTATTCAATAAAACATTTTTCACTTCTTGCAATAAATTTTGAATACAAGTACAAGACCAGAACAGATGTATAATTGTTTCTTCCTCTTCTTTACAAAAAGTACAAAGATTATCAGTTACAATATTCATATGATATAACAGAGACTTAGTACCAATAATTCTGTGGTCAGTATTCTTAATTGTAACCACTGAATGTAAGAATCTCTTGTCATGAGAAATACAGATTTATAGGCATACTTCCATTCAATATTATTAAAACATTGGTTCCATTTAACTTGACTAGTATATCATTGTTTGCAATCAGTACATATACACACGCTTATTTGTACGGTGGCATAGAGGGGACATAGGAAATATTTTATTTATCACGTGCGCACGTGGTAGCTAACACGTGCGAACATGCTAATTAACACATGCGCACGTGATAACTATCACGTTCGCATGTGTTAGCTACCACGTGCGCATGTGTTAATTAGGACGTTCGCATGTGTTTGCTACCACGTGCGCACGTGATAAATAAAATATTTCCTATGCGAACGTGTTAGCTATCACGTGTGAACATGTTTGCTAACACTTGCGAACGTGATAGCTAACACGTGCTCACGTGATAAATAAAATATTTCTTATGTCCCCTCTATGCCACCGTATATTTGCCATATTTGAAAATAAAACTTTTGAAACATAACAAGAGACAACAGGTCCATAGCAACTACAATTACCACTTATTCTAATATTACATGTTCTTAAATAGGACTTTATAGTACTTTTTAAACCTTCATAAAATACAAAATTTAACCTTTTACCAATACACTGTTCTAAGAAAGATATATCTACAAATTCACCTGTGTCTGATATTAAATCTTTAACAAATCTAAAACCTCTATCAAACATACTTTTATCAAATACACCTTTGTTACCAATTTTAAAACAGCTGTTATAAAATAATGGCATTGCAAAAAGTTCATCCACAGTTTCAACAGGCATCTTATCCATATAAGAGATAAAACTTCTTAACACATCACACCAGAGTTTGTTTCCTAGCCTTTTCATTATATTTTCGCATGACAAATTTTCAAGATTAACAATTCTATGTAAGTCAAATATTGATTTTAACAACACATAACACTTTCCAGTTCCATTAAAAAGCTTTTCCTATCCATGACATTTTCATACTATGTTCATATTGATAAATATCCACCATTTTTAGCCCTCCTTCTTCATAATTCTTGACAACAACAGAGCGCTTTATTTTATATCGGCCATTCATACAAAGTCATATAACAATTTGTTTAAATTATCCATAAACATTTTAGGTGGTGTTGGCAAAATTATATACAAATTTGTAAAGAGAGGAACTAACAATGATTTTACAACAGTAATTTTTCCAATAGGAGTAAGTAATCTTCTGTTCCAGTAGGATATCCTTTTAACATTTTCTAACTTATCATTGAAATTAAGCATTATCATATTATCAAGATCTACATCAAAAATCAAGTACTTTAAACCTTGTAGTACCCCCAAGATAGTTTGTACTTTGTCTTTATAGATCGGGTACTGTATTTCACAATGCACCTATCCAAATAACATTAGTCTTCTCAAAATTAACTTTTAGACCAGAATAAAATGAAAATTCATGTAGCATATCTAGGGTAGCATGTAAAGACTCTTCCGAGCCATCCAACAAGAGTGAAGTATCATCAGCAAATTGAGCATCAATAGTTATACCTTTTATTTTCTCAGAATTTCTTATTTTAATAGCAATTATTTCGGCACACAATATAAAAATATAAGGACTAACTGGATCTCCTTGTCGGCAGCCTCGTTCTACTTTGAAGAAATCTGATAGGAATCCATTGAGTTGTACTGCAGTCTTAGTATTATGTAGAAACAATCTAAGCCATTCCTTGAATGTGGTTCCAAAATTAAAAAATTGAAAGCTTTTTCAATGAAATTAAAGGATAATGTATCAAATGCTTTCTCATAATCTACTGTAATTAATAGTCCAAGAATCTTTCTTTCTTCTGTTATTTTCATTATATCATACAGTAGCCTAGTATTTTCTCCTATGTATCTACCCTGTAAAAAACCAGTCTGGTTATGATTTATTAGTTTTGGTAATACAGACTTCAGTCTATTTGCAATAGATCCAGAGGCTAACTTATAGATAACATTTAACAATGTAAGAGGTCTGAGGTTTTTTAAAAAATTTCTGGGCTTATTTTCTTTTGGGATACATGTTATTATTCCTTGTTTTTGAGTTACAGATAGGGAACCAATAGTAAATGCATAATTAATAGATCTTACAACAAAATGACCAAGTACCATCCAAAAAAACTTTAAAAATTCTACAGTAAATCCATCTGAACCTGGAGACTTTTCATTTTTCATTTTTTTCAGGGTGTTGAGCATTTCACTATAAGTTAATAGACCTTCTAAACTATCTGCTTCTTCTCTAGACAACTTCTTAACAGAAATATCTTTTAAGTCATTTTCTATATCATACAACCTTTCTAAAACATTTTTAGAATACATATTTTTATAAAAAGAACAAGCTTCATTTAAAATATCTGACTGATTTGACAGCACAGTACCATCTTCTTTTTCTATAAATGGGATAACTTTGCTTGTACAATACTGTTTCTCTAGATTACAGAAATAACTTGAAGGCTTTTCACCCTCATCTATGAACTTTGCTCTTGATCTTATTACATATCCTTTCATATTTTCTGCTCTTTTTATTTGCAATTCATTTTGTAAATTCAATAATTCTTCTTTGTTATTCTCATCTAAGTTCTTTTCTATATTTTCTATTTTGTTTACTAAAAATTTTTCACGTGAAACTCTCTGTTTCTTCTTATAACTCGAGTATGCAATGGTTTTTCCCCTAATTTCCATTAACAAAGTTTCCAGAAATAACTGATCATTTATAACAAACTGAATATCATTGCTGTCTATATTAAGTACTGTGACCAGTTCTAGATTTTAGATATATTTTTATTATGAAAATCATTAAAATAACATTAAGTCATTATTTTATCAGAGTGCCCTTACCTTTCTACAGTTTATTACTTATCTAGAAATAATTATAGCTAAACATATGTGCATTTGATTTGGTCTGCTACTTCAAAAGATATTCCAGACAGAATTTGATATGGTAATAATTTAATTAGTAAGTGTTAATTAGTATCAGAAAGTAATAAGCCACTGGAGTAGACAAGTACTGGTCAAGTTTTAATGTATGCATGTGTGATATGATTGGTTGAAATATGATGCATGTGTGATGTGATTGGTTGAAGTATGAAGTGGGCGTGAATGAAAATGTTGCAGAGTTTGGAGGGAAAGTTGAAAGAAGTCAGTTTGGAGTTTGAGTTAGATTTAGGTTTTTGTTTTAGGCACCAGACAGTCAAAATTAGTCAAAATTGATATTTTAAGATTTTAGGCAAATAATACTTTGGAAACTTTGAGAATAATAATCATTATGTACTATGAATTGAAATTATTGAAAAGTGATATATTATTTACAATGGAATAAAAGAATATTAGAACTCTACCACTTGTTAAATAATAGCTAAAAAACCCGAGAAAAATGGACCCCGGTTATAGTACATTCTCTAAACAATATACAGGTAAACAGTACTGCTTTTTAACCTCATCAATTTTATCATTTATACACTCTAAATAATTTCTGTCATACAGCAATGAATTATTAAATTTCCATAGAGGTTTACCATGTTCAATCTCATTGAATACCAATTCTAAACATACAACAGAATGATCAGACTGGTAAGAGATTCTAATAGAAGACTCCTTAATTTTTGACAGCAAGTTTTCTGATGTTAGAAAAAAGTCAAGTCTACCTTGCTGTGTAGAATTCATCAGCCTCCAAGTAAAACATTTTTCATCACCATTAATAATTCTAAATGTATCAACTAAATATCGTTCCCTTATAATTGTACAGATTTTTTCTCTAGCTTTTCTATTATTATCAACAGATGTGTAATTCATATAATCTTTGTCAACATCTAATACAAGGTTATAGTCTCCACAAACAATGTACGAATCATTACCGATTGTATCTATACGATTAAATACATCAGAATAGAAACTAGGTTTGTCAGCATTTGGACCATAAATATTACATAAAGTAAATCTTTTCCCATCATAACTAACATCTAAGAATAGACAGTTACCAGTAGTATCTCGCTCAACTGAGTGTACAACAGCTGGAATATTGAAAGAGCTCTTATTCTTATTAATTAGAGGCACCAAGGCAAGCTGGCGACCAGGTGGGTACACAACTTCACATGTTTATAATAAATGTTCATGGAAAAGAATGAAAGAAGTTTAATGAAATTCTTCTAATTGGTTGATTTGTTATGTACAAATCTGTGGATTTTTAAACAATTAAATGGCAATAACTGTATGGAAAATTGACCAATAAAAAAAGAAAATGACGGGCATCATCAAAGTATGTTGGTTCATATTTATTTCAAGTTTCATGAAATTCTACAAACTTGTTACTGAGAAATGGCTGCAGACGTGTATTTTTCATTAAATCAAAAGCAATAACTCTAAGGGAAATTGACCAATAAAAAAAAAAACTTGATAGGCATAATTGCAGTATGTTGGCTCATATTTACTTCAAGTTTGATAAAATTCTACCTGCTAGTTACTGAGAAATGACTGTGGACGGACATTTTTGTGCATTTTTCATTAAATCAAGGGCAATAACTCTAAGGGAAATTGACCAATCGAAAATAAAAACTTAAAGGGCATCATCGCAGTATCTTGGTTCATGTCTATTTCAAGTTTGATGAAATTCTACCTGCTAGTTACTGAGAAATGGCGGCAGATGGACATTTTTCATTAAATCAAGGGCAATAACTCTAAGGGAAATTGACCAATCCAAAAAAAAAACTTGACGGGTATCATCGCAGTATGTTGGTTCATGTTTATTTGAAGTTTCATGAAATTCTACCAAGTAGTTACTGAGGAATGGCTGCAGACGGACGGACAATGCCATTTCAATACCCCCCTCCCGATTTCATCGGCGGGGGATGATTATTAATAAAGATGAAATGATTAATGTTGGTTCTTTGAAAGAAAACCAACATCTGATCAACATCAAAAATATGACACCTAACCAACATCAGAAAACCGACACTGAATCGACGTCAGAATCCGACATCTAAAAAAACTTCCATTTTCAACCAAAATCCAATGTTGATCCAACTGGGTTTAGTATTATCTGGGAGATGAAAGAGAGTACTCAACTGAACAAAATCATTAGGCTTTATAATCTTTATTTTCATGTCAGGGGTGGTTTCAAATAACAGTTCCTTTTTATCTTGATTACGTAGTACCTCTTCATCTTTATTAGTTTGTACCTTTTTATCTTTATTAGTTTGTAACTTTTTATCCTTATTAGTTTGTACCTTTTTATCCTTATTACTTTGTGACTTTTCATCTTTATTAGTTTGTACCTTTTCATCTTTATTAGTCTGTACTTCTTCATCTTTATTAGTCTGTACCTCTTCATCTTCGTTAGTTTGTACCTTTTTATCTATATTAGTTTGTAACTTTTTATCTTTATTAGTTTGTACCTTTTCATCTTTATTAGTCTGTACTTCTTCATCTTTATTAGTCTGTACCTCTTCATCTTCATTAGTTTGTACCTTTTTATCTTTATTAGTTTGTAACTTTTTATCTTTATTAGTTTGTACCTCTTCAACTTTATTATTTTGTAACTTTTTATCTTTATTAGTTTGTAACTTTTTATCTTTATTAGTTTGTACCTCTTCAACTTTATTATTTTGTACCTTTTTATCTTTAATAGTTTGTACCTTTTCATCTTTATTATTTTGTAACTTTTTATCTTTATTAGTTTGTACCTCTTCAACTTTATTATTTTGTACCTTTTTATCTTTATTAGTTTGTAACTTTTTATCTTTATTAGTTTGTACCTTTTCATCTTTATTAGTCTGTACATCTTCATCTTTATTAGTTTGTACCTTTTCATCTTCGTTAGTTTGTACCTTTTTATCTTTATTAGTTTGTAACTTTTTATCTTTATTAGTTTGTACCTTTTCATCTTTATTAGTCTGTACTTCTTCATCTTTATTAGTTTGTACCTTTTCATCTTCGTTAGTTTGTACCTTTTTATCTTTATTAGTTTGTAACTTTTTATCTTTATTAGTTTGTACCTCTTCAACTTTATTATTTTGTACCTTTTTATCTTTATTAGTTTGTAACTTTTTATCTTTATTAGTTTGTACCTCTTCAACTTTATTATTTTGTACCTTTTTATCTTTATTAGTTTGTACCTTTTCATCTTTATTATTTTGTACCTTTTTATCTTTATTAGTTTGTACCTCTTCAACTTTATTATTTTGTACCTTTTTATCTTTATTAGTTTGTACCTCTTTATCTACAATAGTTTGTAACTTTTTATCTTTATTAATTTGTAACTTTTTATCTTTATTAGTTTGTACCTTTTCATCTTTATTAGTCTGTACTTCTTCATCTTTATTAGTTTGTACCTCTTCATCTTTATTAGTCTGTACCTCTTCATCTTCATTAGTTTGTACCTTTTTATCTTTATTAGTTTGTAACTTTTTATCTTTATTATTTTGTTGCTTTTTATCTTTATTAGTTTGTAACTCTTCATCTTTATTAGTTTGTACCTTTTCATCTTTATTAGTCTGTACTTCTTCATCTTTATTAGTTTGTACCTCTTCATCTTCGTTAGTTTTTACCTTTTTATCTTTATTAGTTTGTAACTTTTTATCTTTATTAGTTTGTACCTCTTCAACTTTATTATTTTGTACTTCTTCATCTTTATTAGTCTGTACCTCTTCATCTTCATTAGTTTGTACCTTTTTATCTTTATTAGTTTGTAACTTTTTATCTTTATTAGTTTGTACCTCTTCAACTTTATTATTTTGTACCTTTTTATCTTTATTAGTTTGTAACTTTTTATCTTTATTAGTTTGTACCTCTTCAACTTTATTATTTTGTACCTTTTTATCTTTAATAGTTTGTACCTTTTCATCTTTATTATTTTGTAACTTTTTATCTTTATTAGTTTGTACCTCTTCAACTTTATTATTTTGTAACTTTTTATCTTTATTAGTTTGTACCTTTTCATCTTTATCAGTCTGTACTTCTTCATCTTTATTAGTTTGTACCTCTTCATCTTCATTAGTTTGTACCTTTTTATCTTTATTAGTTTGTAACTTTTTATCTTTATTAGTTTGTACCTCTTCAACTTTATTATTTTGTACCTTTTTATCTTTATTAGTTTGTAACTTTTTATCTTTATTAGTTTGTACCTCTTCAACTTTATTATTTTGTACCTTTTTATCTTCATTAGTTTGTACCTTTTCATCTTTATTATTTTGTACCTTTTTATCTTTATTAGTTTGTATCTCTTCAACTTTATTATTTTGTACATTTTTATCTTTATTACTTTGTACCTTTTCATCTTTATTAGTCTGTACTTCTTCATCTTTATTAGTTTGTACCTCTTCATCTTCATTAGTTTGTACCTTTTTATCTTTATTAGTTTGTACCTTTTCATCTTTATTAGTTTGTACCTTTTTATCTTTATTAGTTTGTAACTTTTCATCTTTATTAGTCTGTACCTCTTCATCTTTATTAGTTTGTACCTCTTCATCTTCGTTAGTTTGTACCTTTTTATCTTTATTAGTTTGTAACTTTTTATCTTTATTAGTTTGTACCTCTTCAACTTTATTATGTTGTACCTTTTTATCTTTATTAGTTTGTAACTTTTTATCTTTATTAGTTTGTACCTCTTCAACTTTATTATTTTGTACCTTTTGATCTTTATTAGTTTGTACCTTTTCATCTTTATTATTTTGTACCTTTTTATCTTTATTAGTTTGTACCTCTTCAACTTTATTATTTTGTACCTTTTTATCTTTATTAGTTTGTAACTTTTTATCTTTATTAGTTTGTACCTTTTCATTTTTATTAGTCTGTACTTCTTCATCTTTATTAGTTTGTACCTCTTCATCTTTATTAGTTTGTATCTTTTTATCTTTATTAGTTTGTAACTTTTTATCTTTATTAGTTTGTACCTCTTCAACTTTATTATTTTGTACCTTTTTATCTTTATTAGTTTGTAACTTTTTATCTTTATTAGTTTGTACCTCTTCAACTTTATTATTTTGTACCTTTTTATCTTTATTAGTTTGTACCTTTTCATCTTTATTATTTTGTACCTTTTTATCTTTATTAGTTTGTACCTCTACAACTTTATTATTTTGTACCTTTTTATCTTTATTAGTTTGTACCTTTTCATATTTATTAGTCTGTACTTCTTCATCTTTATTAGTTTGTACCTCTTCATCTTCATTAGTTTGTACCTTTTTATCTTTATTAGTTTGTAACTTTTTATCTTTATTAGTTTGTACCTCTTCAACTTTATTATTTTGTAACTTTTTATCTTTATTAGTTTGTACCTCTTTATCTTCATTAGTTTGTACCTTTTTATCTTTATTAATTTGTAACTTTTTATCTTTATTAGTTTGTACCTCTTCAACTTTATTATTTTGTAACTTTTTATCTTTATTAGTTTGTACCTCTTTATCTTCATTAGTTTGTACCTTTTTATCTTTATTAATTTGTAACTTTTTATCTTTATTAGTTTGTAACTTTTTATCTTTATTAGTTTGTACCTTTTCATCTTTATTAGTCTGTACTTCTTCATTTTTATTAGTTTGTACCTCTTCATCTTCATTAGTTTGTATCTTTTTATCTTTATTAGTTTGTAACTTTTTATCTTTATTAGTTTGTACCTCTTCAACTTTATTATTTTGTACCTTTTTATCTTTATTAGTTTGTAACTCTTCATCTTTATTAGTTTGTACCTTTTTATCTTTATTAGTTTGTACCTCTTCAACTTTATTATTTTGTACCTTTTTATCTTTATTAGTTTGTAACTTTTTATCTTTATTAGTTTGTACCTTTTCATTTTTATTAGTCTGTACTTCTTCATCTTTATTAGTTTGTACCTCTTCATCTTTATTAGTTTGTATCTTTTTATCTTTATTAGTTTGTAACTTTTTATCTTTATTAGTTTGTACCTCTTCAACTTTATTATTTTGTACCTTTTTATCTTTATTAGTTTGTAACTTTTTATCTTTATTAGTTTGTACCTCTTCAACTTTATTATTTTGTACCTTTTTATCTTTATTAGTTTGTACCTTTTCATCTTTATTATTTTGTACCTTTTTATCTTTATTAGTTTGTACCTCTACAACTTTATTATTTTGTACCTTTTTATCTTTATTAGTTTGTACCTTTTTATATTTATTAGTCTGTACTTCTTCATCTTTATTAGTTTGTACCTCTTCATCTTCATTAGTTTGTACCTTTTTATCTTTATTAGTTTGTAACTTTTTATCTTTATTAGTTTGTACCTCTTCAACTTTATTATTTTGTAACTTTTTATCTTTATTAGTTTGTACCTCTTTATCTTCATTAGTTTGTACCTTTTTATCTTTATTAATTTGTAACTTTTTATCTTTATTAGTTTGTACCTCTTCAACTTTATTATTTTGTAACTTTTTATCTTTATTAGTTTGTACCTCTTTATCTTCATTAGTTTGTACCTTTTTATCTTTATTAATTTGTAACTTTTTATCTTTATTAGTTTGTACCTTTTCATCTTTATTAGTCTGTACTTCTTCATTTTTATTAGTTTGTACCTGTTCATCTTCATTAGTTTGTATCTTTTTATCTTTATTAGTTTGTAACTTTTTATCTTTATTAGTTTGTACCTCTTCAACTTTATTATTTTGTACCTTTTTATCTTTATTAGTTTGTAACTCTTCATCTTTATTAGTTTGTACCTTTTTATCTTTATTAGTTTGTACCTTTTTATCTTTATCAGTTTGTACCTTTTTATCTTTATTAGTTTGTACCTTTTTATCTTTATCAGTTTGTACCTTTTTATCTTTATTAGTTTTAGGTCGGACTGCCCCTAGTTTATTTTGTGCAGAAACTTCTTTTGGAGCCAATAAGGATTTGAAAACATTATCATTACTTACTACATATTTAGTGATACAATCATTTTTGACTTGTAAGTACATCAAAACTTTGATAATGTCATTATCAGCTGCCTCCTTCTCCTTTATACTAACAGGTGCAATCTTGACATTTTTGTTACCCTTACTAAAAAGGAATTTTGACTGGTTACATTCTAGTGTTCTTTTATTAAAAAACAAGAAGCACATACTAGTATTCTTTGGTTGATAGTATAGAGAGATTTTTGGACAGTTATCCCCATCAACAAGGACCACAGCCGTGATGTTCTTATCAATGTGCTTTAGGAAATCACCCAATTTTGAATTTCTAGGCATATAAACTGAACCTGTTATTTCACCTGGTGCTCTGTTTTGGTTTACATCAATATCTTTAAAAGATTCAAACGGAAAGGTTTCATCTTTAGCATTCTTGCTTATAGCTGACCATGAAACCATAACATAATAATCTAAATCAAGGAGTGGGCTTATGACACGACACTTCTTTCCTTCAGTAATAACGAATGATGATTCTATTCCCTTCGCTTCTTTTAAAGCAAGATAACCAGATATAAAAACTGATGAATAAGCATTTCTCAGAATAAGTGTATAATTTTTTCCTTCTAATTTTCTTCTTTCTAAGTACCCTGTAACTGCATTTTTGCTTTTGTTTGAAACACCTGTAGTACACAGGTTTATCGCAACACATCGGGAAATAACAATATTATTACTATGGAGATAAGTATCTAAGTCTTTCAAAATTTTCTCATCAGGCTCTGTTGTTGTACAATCCAGAATCAAATTGCTAAAAATCCTCTTGGAGACTTGACCACCTCCAGCGGGTAACCTACATATATTCTGGCTCTCATTTTCTTCCAAAAATGGCAGAACAGGCAGCTGTTCAGGAGCATTTCGATCCTGAAATATAAAACCAGTAACCTTTACTGTGAAATTAGTAATATTTATTGGGGACTAATTATTATCATGGATTTTGTTGTTGCATCATCCTATAATATAAAACCTTAAGAAAAATCATTATCCATTCATTTTATCTTCAAAAGTTGAAATTTCTTAACTCATATCCCAATATATAGCCGTCTTGGCCGAAGCCATGAAATTTCATGCCCATGAAATTAAAAGACTTCACAGTTTTACTCCAACAGAAGTAAAACAAATCCTTAAGTTGTGAGAAATGAGTCTTAATGGTACAGTATGAGAAAAGAAATGTAGAAATTCCATGACAACCATGTTTTCAAACTTTGCATCACACCAATATGTTCTGCTTAGAAAAGGGTCATGTTCTATAATACATATAATTATCATATGACTGCATCCAATCAAGCTATTCAGAAGTACAGATACAACAAACATAGATGTGTCACTGCCATATGTAATGCCTTATTTATATCATTAGTTTGATCTTGACCCTGTGACATCTAAGTGACTATGTCCTAGTACAAACAAGAGCGACGCCAAGCGGGGCAATATATGCCCGAAGGGTTACATCAGAGGATGGGAGCAAAATTTAAGAACTTGACTGTTGAAGCCCAAAGGACAGGAACAAGAACAAGAGAACCATGATGGACCTGAAACGCTCACCTGTCCCCGCAAGACCCAGTTTTAAACCGAGTATTTAAAACTATTATTTGACATTGTGACCTTGTTTTTGAGCTCATGTGACCCAGTGTTGAATCTGACCTAGATATCATCAAGATAAAAATTCTAACCAATTTTCATGAAGATCCATTGAAAAATATGGCCTCTAGAGGTCGCAAGGTTTTTTATTATTTGACCTACTGACCTAGTTATTGACGGCACATGACCCAGTTTCGAACTTGACCTAGATATCATCAAGGTGAACATTCTGACCTATTTTCATGAAGATCCATTCAAAAGTATGTCCTCTAGAGAGGTCACAAGGTTTTTCTATTTTTAGACCTACTGACCTAGTTTTTTACTGCAGATGACCCAGTTTCGAACTTGACCTAGATATCATCAAGATGAACATTCAGACCAACTTTCATACAGATCCCACGAAAAAAATATGGCCTCTTAGAGAGGTCACAAGGTTCTTTTATTATTTGACCTACTGACCTAGTTATTGATAACATGTGACCAAGTTTCGAACTTGACCTAGATATCATCAAGGTGAACATTCTGGCTCATTTTTATGAAGATCCTTGAAAAGTATGGCCTCTAGAGAGGTCACAAGGTTTTTCTATTTTTAGACCTACTGACCTAGTAGGTCTAAAAATCAAGTGGTAATAATAATTTGTAGATTTCTTTTATATAAGACAAGCTAAATATGCCCATGACTTTTGAACAAATCAATGTAATTTTGGTAGACGTGACCTCTGCCCTAAAATCATCAAGAATAGTTGAAATATTTTTCAAGCTTAGGCAATTATTGTAGGTGTAATAGACATAAACCTAAGATCTTTTCTAGTGTCTTAATATGTTAAAAAGCTTTACAATATTTGAAGCTAATACTGCAAGGTTCTATTGCATCCAAAGCAATACTTACAGTTTCCTGATCAGGATTAGTACTCCTTAAATCTATATCTCCAACTTCAGCAAGAGAATCATCTGTACTTGGTAAGGAGGATGTCATCTCAGGAAATGGTCGCATCTTCTCCTCTTCTAAACAAGACTGAAGGTGTGGCCTCATCTCTGACATAATGAACTCAGTTGGTTCAGGTATGGAATTATCCTGCTGTAGCTTCAGCAGTTTATAGGTATTTGCTGCAGCAAAACATCCACACAACCTTGTGTTCTCTTGTGACTGAAGCTGAACATGCTCTACTTCTGCCATGTCTACATCCTCATACAAGAGATTTAACTGGAGGTGCAGCAGAGTTAAATGTTTTTCGTCCTTTAAACTGTCATATACATATAAAGTTCCATTAAATTGTGCAGATACTACATAATGATTTTCTATGTAGTGTATCTGCACAGCATTTGTGCCTCTTTCAACTTTTGATATCGAACTAGTGGCTCCAGTCGAGATTTCATACAAATATACTGGAGGTAACATCCCTACAAGGCACCTAAACTTAATCTTTAGTAGTAAAGCTATATAGCCCATAATCATAATGTCTATGTTCTCGTCCTTTGAAATATCTGCAATATTCATTCCTACCAAAGAGTTTTCATCATATCCTTCATGTTCAGCAATCTGTGAAAAAAAAACAATGGCAAATGTTTTCTGAATATGTATAAAATGAGTTCATATGCAATTAAAATTCAACAAGCAAATTCAGTGAATTTATACCCCCAGCCAAATAGGTTGTTTTGTGAATATATTTCAAAAGATATATTATTTCCAGATACACACACGTTATGTACAAAAGACTGTGCAATGATTTGTTGGTTCCTTTTTTTACCAAAACAAGGGGAAAAACTCTGCCCTATAGTGATCTATATTTGTAGTAAGTTTCATGAAGATCCGTGGGTTACTTTATTTTGTGGGATTAATAAATTTTAAAACAATTAAAGGGTAATAACTTTGCAGTTATTGATAAGATCCTGATGAAAGATGTGCATGCACCATCGCCCTATAGTGATCCATATCTGTCTTACATTTCATAAAGATCCGTCTAAGGATTACTTTGTTGTGTGGGAAGTAATAGATTGAAAACAATTACAGGGCAATAACTCTGGAATTAATACAGTGATCCTGACGTAATTGCGCATGCACCACCATCCTGTAGTGATGAACATTTGTGTAAAGTTTTATGAAGATCAATCAACAGGTTATTTAGATACAGACAAAATTCCTATTTTTTACCAGATGATGGGGGAATACTTTGCTTTTACTGGGTCAAGGATTAAAATACAAGTCAGTAATTAATAATTATTTGAGGTTTGGTGATTCTAGTTAAAATACTTTTTGAAATATAAGTATATTATTTTTTTTTATCAAATCAAGGGGAAAAACTTTGCTTTTATTTGGTCAGTGCGAATAATAGTAGAGATGAGAAACGTCATGAGCTAATTAATAATTATGTGAGGTTTGGTGAATCTAGCTAAAATACTTTTTGAATTAAAAGAATTTTCAATTTGTTTTAACAAATCAAGGGGAAAAACTCTGCTCTTACTGGGTCAAGGGGGAAATACTATATGCTGAATTATAGGCATTTACAGCTGGACACATGCAGAAACAACACCAAAACAATATCCCTCCACCTTCTGCGGGAGAGAACTTAAAACACACAAATCTGCTCTGTCAATAGCATATAAATATGTCATATCAATGTCATTATCTATGAAATCAATGATATCACATGGAGGTGAAATTTAGTATAGATGTATTTTTAAGATGTTTGTAACACAAACTTTTAAAAACCTTATGTGTATTTTTCACTTAGCTGGCCATAACTCTGGCCTAGCTGAGTAAAATCCTAAAGAGAACATTTCATAGGCTATAAAACAATCCTCTAATGTTTCATGATTCTAAGTCAAGTACATTTTAACATACATGTTTAACAAACTTTTTTTTTTAGTAAGTCTGGACAAGAAGTCTGGTCTTGTGTAGTGAAATAATGACTGTAGGTAAAATATTCTCAGAGATACGCGCTACAAAACATTAAAATGACAATTTTTTCCTAGGTCTGGGGCTATAACTCCTACAATACTGAATGAATCCAGACGCAAAACCCCAGGTGCACAACTACACATGCTGACCAACATTCCTGTAAAGTTTTGTGACTTTACGTCAAATACTTTTGGAGCTAGGCGCGACACAACACTAAAATGACCAATTTTTACGAAGTCAGGGGCCATAACTCCTATATGACTGAATGAATCCAGACACGAAACCCCAGGTGCAAAACTACACATGCTGACCAACACTCCTGTAAAGTTTTGTGACTCTATGTTAAATACTTTTGGAGCTGGGGACGACACAACATTCTCGGAAGGACGGACGGATGGACAAGAGCAAATCTATATGCCCCCACCACTCATGTGGGGACACAAAAACAAAGTCCCATAACTGTGCAGATTTTTTTTCTGAAAGAACCTAACATGCACCATGCACAACTAGGATTACTACTGTGTGAGGTTTCATTAAATTGACTGTGTATAGGTTCAGGAGATTTAGCACACACAAAACTGCATATGCAGACTCTATGTATAAGTAACAAAAAACAAAGTCCCATAACACTGCAATTTTTTTTCTGAAAGAACCTAACATGCACTATGTTGTTAATGATCACTTGTATGAAGTTTCATTAAATTGTGTCAAGGGGATGAGGAGAGATGGTGCGCACAAGCTTGTGTCTACAGACAGCCAGACAGACAACCTGAAACCAGTATACTCCCTCCTTACAACTTCATTGTTCAGCGTACAATAATTTTAACAATGCTGCATACATACTTGCATTTGAAATTTCAGTATAAAAAATATGTGATCAAAGCAATGCAGCTCTGCCTTTTATACATTAAAATATTGGATATTTCATAAAATATGGCAGTTTAATATCTGTTGTTTTTTTTCTTTGGCACACAACAGTGTTATGGACTGCTAAACATTGATCCAATTTAGCTAAGAAAAAGAATTTGACAATTCTAGCAAGGATGTCCTACAATCTTCAGAATGTCCCATTATTTATTCTTGTACTGTTTAACAAACTACAGCTTCTACAAGCTATTCAATTAAACTGATTGGTTTTTATATACTTTTGTTCATTCGTGCCTACATAGTCTTCATTGTAATAAGTACTTAACCATTTTAGAATATTTGTGGTTGTTTTGCATACCTTTTTCTTCAGATAAATTCCTACATAAATATTCTTATTGACATGAATGGATTACAGACGGCTTCATTTAATAAATGTAAAATGGTCTTTTTTAAAGAAATAGTCCCATACATCAAAGACAATTATACCTCTTCCTAAATAAGACACTGTACAAACTAGTCAGTATTAACAAATACATGTACTATTACGGTACATTAAACAAGACTGGGATTTTGAGATATATCAATACTGCACTTTTCTTTTTGAAATATGACTTAGAAACATTTACCATGTGTGGAGATTCGCGCAGTAGCAGTGGTAGATTTTCTTCTAAGGAACCTTGGACCTCCTGTAAAAATAAAAGACACAAAAGATAATTGTGTAATTAAAGACAATGCAGGACTGCAACAAAACAAGAAAGATATTTGCTGTAGGTTGGGAGTTTATTAATCAGCCTCAAAAACTGTTGATGGTATAAATTACAAATATTGTTTACAATGAAGAATTTTATTAAAGTTCCACTACTAACACCCGAACGAGTACTATATGAGTTTGTAGCTGTGACTTCATATTTACAGAAAACATGATCCACTGCATCAGATCTGATCAAATAGTCATGAATTATGACTTTTGACAGTTTTTTTTTTTTTTTTTGAGTTATCTAGTGATAACCCTGTTATTTTCCATTCCATGTAAAACAGTACATCAATTATACAATACAACATGTAAACAAGGAATATCATTAAAAGCTACATATATAAGTTAAGAAATTAAGTACAGAGATATCTTTTCAAGCTGAACAAGCAAATTCGACGAACTGGTATCCCCCACCAAAAGGGCTTGTGGTGAGTAATGGCAAAAAATATATATCTGGCAAGGATGTTACTAAGAAGCAAATAATTTCAGAAGTCAAAATCATTTTAACAGAAAATGAATGAATGTCTTTTATTTCTATTTCTGGTGGTGGGGGGGGGGGGGGGGGCCCAGGTAAGAGTACAAAATTTCACATGTTGATTATAAATATTGATGGAAAATTAAAATTGATAAAAACAAAAGGGCCATAAAGGCCCTGTATCGCTCACCTGACCTATTGACCTAAAGATCATCAAGATTAACATTCTGACCAAGTTTCATTAAGATATGGTCATAAATGTGACTTTAAAAGTGATAACTAGCTTTTCCTTTGATTTGACTCGGTGACCTAGTTTTTTACCCCACATGACCCAGATTCGAATTTGACCTAAAGATCATCAAAATTAACATTCTGAAGTTTCATGAAGATACAGTCATAAATATAACCTCTAGACTGTTAACAAGCTTTTCCTTTGATTTGATCTGGTGACCTAGATTTTGACCCCGCATGACCCAGATCCGAACTTGACCTAAAGATCATTATGATTAACAATCTGACCAAGTTTCATGAATATACAGTCATTGATGTGGCCTCTACAGTGTTAACAAGCTTTTCCTTTGATTTGACCTAGTGATCTAGTTTTTTACCCCACCTGACCTAGATTTGAAGATGACCTATAGATCATCAAGATTTACATTCTGACTAAGTTTCATTAAGATATGGTCATAAATGTGGCATCTAAAGTGTTCACTAGCTTTTCCTTGATTTGACCCGGTGACCTAGTTTTGGACCCCATATGACCCAGATTTGAACTTCACCTAAAGAATATCAAGATTAACATTCTGACTAAGTTTCATGAAGATACAGTTGTAAATGTGGCCTCTAAAGTGTTTGCAAGCTTTTCCTTTAATTTGACCTAGTGACCTAGTTTTTGACCCCATCTGATCCAGATTTAAAAATGACCTATAAATCATTAAGATTAACATTCTGATCAGGTTTCATGAAGATACAGTCATAAATGTGGCCTCTACAGTGTTAACAAGCTTTTCTTTTGATTTGACCTGGTGACCTAGTTTCTTTTATCCCAGATGACCCTATATCAAACTTGTCCAAGATTTTATTGCGGGTAACATTCTGACCAAGTTTCATTAAGGTTCAGCCAAAAATGTGACCTCTAGAGTGTTAACAAGCTTTTCCTTTGATTTGACCTGGTGACCTAGTTTTTGACCCCAGATGACCTAATATCAAACTCGTCCAAGATTTTATTGAGGGTAACATGCTGACTAAGCTTCATTAAGATTGGGCCAAAATTGTGACCTCTAGAGTGTTAACAAGCTTTTCCTTTGATTTGACCTAGTGACCTAGTTTTTGACCCCAGATGACCCAATATCAAACTCAGCCAAGACGTAGTTGAGAGTAACACTCTGACCAAGTTTCATTCAGATTGGGCCAAAATTGTGACCTCTAGAGTGTTAACAGTCAAATTGTTGACGACGACAAAGGACGGACGACGACGGACATAGGGCGATCATAAAAGCTCACCTTTGAGCACTTTGTGCTCAGGTGAGCTAAAAAAATGGGTGGGAGATGGGGATGCATCGGGGTGGTAGGCAAGACTGAGTGGAGAGTGAGGTGGGGGAATGGTACAACTCTGAATGCTGATAAATAGTCTTGGAAGGTTTGAGAAGAAATAATAATAAAAAGATTTATTTTTTTTGGGGGGCGGGGGAAGGGGTGTGACCAAGGCAAGGTGGTGACCAGGTGTGGGTACAAACTTCACATGTTTATAATAAATGTTCATAGAAAAGAAAGAAAGAAGTTTAATGAAATTCTACCAATTGGTTGGCTTGTTATGTACAAATCTGTAGATTTTTAAACAATTACTCTAAGGAAAATTGACCAATTGAAAAAAAAATGACAGGCAACATTGAGGTATGTTGGTTCATATTTATTTCAAGTTTCATGAAATTCTGCCAGCTTATTACTAAGAAATGATTTTTTATTAAATCGAGGGCAATAACTTTCAAGGGAAAATGACCAATCAAAAAAAAACTTGACGGGCATCATCGCAGTATGTTGGTGCATGTTTATTTCAAGTTTTAGGAAATTCTACCAGATAGTTACCTAGAAATGGCTGCGGACGGACATTTTTCATTAAATCAAGGGCAATAACTCTAAGGGAAATTGACCAATAAAAAAAAAACAAGAGGGCCATGAAGGCCCTGTATCGCTCACCTGACTTATTGACCTAAAGATCATCAAGATTAACATTCTGACCAAGTTTCATTGAGATATGGGCATAAATGTGGCCTCTAAAGTGTTAACTAGCTTTTCCTTTGATTTGACCTAGTGACCTAGTTTTTGACCCGACATGACCCAGATTCCAACTTGTCCTAAAGATCATCAAGTTTAACATTCTGACCAAGTTTCATGAAAACATAGTCATAAATGTGGCCTCTAGAGTGTTAACAAGCTTTTCCTTTGATTTTACCTAGTAACCTAGTTTTTGACCCCACCTGACCCAGATTAAAACTTGACCTAAAGATCATCAAGATTAACATTCTGACCAAGTTTCATTAAGATATAGTCATAAATGTGGCCTCTAAAGTGTTAACTAGCTTTTCCTTTGAGTTGACCCGGTGACCTAGTTTTTGACCCTACATGACCCAGATTCAAACTTTCCTAAAGATCATCAAGTTTAACATTCTGACCAAATTTCATGAAGATAAAGTCATAAATGTGGCCTCTAGAGTGTTAAGAAGCTTTTCCTTTGATTTGAACTGGTGACCTAGTTTTTGACCCCAGATGACCTAATATCAAACTTTTCCAAGAATTTATTAAAGGTAACATTCTGACCAAGTTTCATTAAGATTCAGCCAAAAATGTGACCTCTAGAGTGTTAACAAGCTTTTCCTTTGATTTGACCTGGTGACCTAGTTTTTGATCCCAGATGACCTAATATCAAACTCGTCCAAGATTTTATTGAAGGTAACATTCTGACTAAGTTTCATTAAGATTGGGCTAAAATTGTGACCTCTAGAGTGTTAACAAGCTTTTCCTTTGATTTGACCTGGTGACCTAGTTTTTGACCCCAGATGACCCAATATCAAACTCATCCAAGACATTATTGAGGGTAACGTTCTGACCAAGTTTCATTAAGATTGGGCCAAAAATGTGACCTCTAGAGTGTTAACAGTCAAATTGTTGACAACGGACGGACGGACGATGACGGACGACAGACACAGGGCGATCACAAAAGCTCACCTTTGAGCATTTCGTGCTCAGGTGAGCTAAAAACTGGGTGGGCATCATCGCAATATGTTGGTTCATGTTTAATTCAAGTTTCATGAAATTCTACCAGCTAGTTACAGTGAGAAATGGCTGTGGACGGACGATGCCATTTCAATACCCCACTCCCGATTTCATCGGCGGGGCATAAAAACAAATTATTAGTAAAGAGATGTATTCTTCATCTTAGCATGTATTGCTAATGGAAAGGTTTTTTCTTTTTTTTTAAAGATATTAATATGACTTTTGACACTTGGTGATTCCGTTAATTGATGATATAGTGTCTATCGATTTTCTTTGTTTCGCCTCTTCAATTTTGCATGACCGTTCTTACGCATTTCAAAGTCTAACAGAAATGAAAGAAGAGAGAATTTTATACGGAAAATCCCAACTGCCTCTGCTGGGATTCGAACCTGGGTGGCACGGGTGGAAGGCCAATGCTCTAACCACTGAGCCAAAGACTCGACTCCCTGACGCAGTTGTCAGAGATTGGTTTTAAATGTGAGGCTATACTAGAGCGACCGTAACACTTCCCCTCTTCAAAGAGTCATCATTTATGATGACGTGAATGCCATTTTTGGCATAGAATGTGCCATTTTAGGCACTAGATAAAGTCCAGTCCCGGAGGAGCCCCTATCTTACGCATTTCAAAGCGTAACAGAAATGAAAGAAGAGAGAATTTTATAACAAACAAGAGCTGTCACTAATGGTGACAAATGCCCCCCGCAGTGCCTTGACCTTTGACCTGGTTACCCTAAAGTCAATAGGAGTCGTGTACTCAATAAGTACTATCAGCATGTGAAGTTTGAAGGTCCTGGGTGCAGTGGTTCGCGAGTAAAGTGCCTTCGTGCAAAAAATTAATGTTGTGACCAACAAACGAACGAATGAACTAACAAACGGACAGTTGAAAACTAATATGCCTCCCTTCGGGGGCATAAAAATCCCAACTGCCTCTGCTGGGATTCAAACCCAGGTCGCACTGGTAGAAGGCCAATGCTCTAACCACTGAACCAAAGAGTCAACTCCCTGACGCAGTTGTCAGAGATTGGTTTTAAACGTGAGGCTATACTAGAGCGACAGTAACACTGTACAATGTTAATGAAAAAATCTGAACATTTTCAAAATAATTGAAACACTGTTTTGCCGTTATTGGCCGAATTACTGGGACAGTGACTGCCGCCCCAGTTGCAACGCCCCAGGGCTCGACACTAACGCTGGTCCGAGACCAGTGCTTTTCTGGGAGGACCACTAACTTCTCGGATCTGTGTGGTCCGATGGACCACCGAAAATTACAAGCAAGTCATTTTTAAAATAAATTAACAAACATTGAGTTGTTCACGGTACCGAAGTACAGCAGTTTAAAAATAGAATTTGGTTTTTCTCGTGTGTTTTTTCTTGAAATTTGGAATGCCCGGATGTAATACTGGTACTAAAACCCGGGAACGGAACACGGTAACTTATCTATCGGCTTGAAGTATTCATTTACAACCTCACGGGAATACCTAGTCTGCAACTATTGAGGTATCACAACAGTATCCAGCATTCGGTAGACCGGAGGTTCCGGATTTTGACCCGCGAAAATCGAGAAAAACTTGTATCTGACCCGCACAGAAAATGCCCCAGGCGTCGGCTTGACCCGCGGAAATTGTCTCAGTTCGAAAGTTCTGCCCCTGTGCCAATCAAAATCCCGATGAATTTAAATATTGTTTGCCGCCATAAGCGGAAGTATGACAGTAGGCGGAGCGTCGTATATTAATTAGCTACTGACATATGTCAATCACGCCACGAGCCGACTGACACGTTATCATCTCGCAGTTTGTATTCAGTACAATTATAATGCCCGTCATTATCATAAGTGTTTATTGTTTAAAGTTAATTGATAAACAATGCAAAAAGCAGCCTATTATCGTGTTTGTACAACTTGTTAATTAGCAGTATACAGCTTATGCTGTATTGTTATGTGTTTTGCCGATCATTACTAAAAAACTAAAATCATTTATTTTATGTGCTTGACAGGTTTATATGAGCCGGTCGGCCGTTACGATCTATAGCATTTTATTTAATCTATTATCATTACCGAGGCTTTGTTTGGGCCAAAACAAATAAAAATGCTTTAAGGTATTAGATCACTAATAGAGAACCTCCTTTTTGAAGAGTATTCAATTCCTACCATAAACCTACTTTTACTGCAATTTTTAGGGGGGCGTAGGTTCAAGCCTTACTGGGACCAAATTTTTTTTCCTTATTTTCCTTTTTTTCTTGTAAGTGTTTACTTCTTTCAAGACTTATTATTGATTTCTTGTATAAAAATGGAAAAAGATGAATCTAATAAGCGATTTCTTGGTGTTCAAAGTGAATTTACTACTTAAACAGAAGGGGTAGAGTTACACATCTTTAAAAATATTGATTTACACGCGGTGAAAGTTCTCTATTTTGCTTTCACTCTTAAATTATATATTGTGGAAGAAATTTAGGTAGGTTTTACGTCTGTCCTAAGGTTATTTTTAAATGGAGTAAGCAAAATTCAAAGCAGAAACACAGCATTCGACCTTATTTTTTCAATGTTGAAGTATGATTATGTCTCATTAAATCCGTTTACTTGAGGCACAATAGAACAAATGATATTGACATTTTTATTTTGTGTTTTATAATTGTTTACCAATAGTTTGATGTTTCTTTTATTAAAATTAATGGTAAAATGAGTTCTCTGCAAACGTTTTGGATAGTAGCTATCACTTTGAAGTTTGCCTCTACTTGAGCTTGAGGAGATACCATAAGTTATACAAAATTTATAAAAAATGGCACGGTAAAAGTTGTTTAAAAAATTTAAAAATAGTGCAAAACACGGTCACCTTTCAGAATATACCAAGCAAAGGCCATTTTGTAAACATTACTATTAGTGATCTAATACCTTAAATAAGCAGAAATTATAAGCATTCAATAGGTATAATGGAAAAAAAAAAGAATTTTGTAGCACGTATTTTATCAAGAATTTAATGTTACTTTCGTTTTCCATAATTTGTCACCCGTTTTCACGGCCGTGATTTTCGGACATTTTTAACGAGATTTGTGCAATCTTAATAAAAAGTCAATAAAAAGTCTGCATTTAAGAAAAAATGACAACTGTTGCAAAAAAAGCTCTTATTTTGAAGCATTTTTTGAGAAAAGGCACCAAACCCCTCCCACTTTTGGCCCGCAATGTGCAAAATAAGACAACTTTAAATATGAATTGCTGAAAAAAATCTTCTTTATTGACATCTTCATTTTAAATTTTGATTTTCAAATTATTTTCATTAATTAAATGGCAGATGTTTATCAAAATAATAATATAAAAATCACGTTTTGCAGTGTTTGTAAAAAGTACTCCATGGAAGAAGAGGGGGTCTCATATGTTACTGGTTGCGTTAACTTTGCAAAAGCTGCTGGTCCTTCGGACCACCACTGGAAGAAAGTTAGTGTCTAGCCCTGAACGCCTCTGGAATATGTTCAAGAATAACCAAAAATAAACTAATACCTTTTGCCCATTTTAAACCAAAAGTATGTTTCCGATTGCTTATGGACCCATAGCACAACTTTGGATTTTTAAAAAAAATGTTCTGAAATGAGGCTATAATTTATAAACAGATGCAAAATATACCACGAAAGATCGAAAACATTGTATATGTACAGCTGCATTTTAAAATCACGTTATCCCGAAGAATTTCCAAACGATTACGGAAATGCAATAAACACGCAATGTGGACAAAAAGACCACCCATGTCAGTCTAAGGAAATACAAAAAACAAGAGGACCATGATGGTCCTGAATCGCTCACCTCTTCCCACATGACCCAGTTTTGAGTATGATGTCGTTTTTTCTATTATTTGACATAGTGACCTAGTTTTTAATCTCATGTGACCTAGTTTTGAACTTGACCTAGATATTATCAAGATAAAAATGCTGACCAATTTTCATGAAGATCCATTGAAAAATATGGTCTCTAGAGAGGTCACAAGGTTTTTCTATTATTTGACCTACTGACCTAGTTTTCGAAGGTACGTGACCCTGTTTTGAATTTTATCTAGATATCATCAAGGTGAACATTCTCACTAATTTTCATGAAGATCTCATGAAAAATATGGCCTCTAGAGAGGTCACAAGGTTTTTCTATTTTTATACCTACTGGCCTAGTTTTTGATTGCACGTGACCAAGTTTCTAAACTGACCTAGATATCATCAAGGTGAACATTCAGATCAATTTTTATGAAGATCCATTGAAAAATATGGCCTCTAGAGAGGTCAAAAGATTTTCTAATTTTAGACCTACTGACCTAGTTTTTGACAGCAGTTGACCCAATTTCAAACTTGACCTAGATATCATCAAGATGAACATTCAGACCAACTTTCATACAGATCCCATGAAAAGTATGGCCTCTAGAGAGGTCACAAGGTTTTTCTATTATTTGACCTACTGACCTAGTTTTTTAAGGCACGTGACCCATTTCAAACTTGACCTAGATATCATCAAGGTGAACATTCTGACTAATTTTCATGAAGATCCATTCAAGGGTATGGCCTCCAGAGAGGTCACAAGGTTTTTCTATTTCAAGACCTACTGACCTAGTTTTTGATCACAGTTGACCCAGTTTCAAACTTGACCTATATATCATCAAGATCAACATTCAGACCGACTTTCATACAGATCCCATGAAAAATATGGCCTCTAGAGAGGTCACAACGTTTTTTCATTATTTGACCTACTGACCTAATTTTAGATGGCACGTAACCCACTTTCAAACTTGACCTAGATATCATCAAGATGAACACTCTGACCAATTTTTATGGAGATCCATTCACAAGTATGGCCTCTAGAGAGGTCACAAGGTTTTTCTATTTTTAGACCTACTGACCTAGTTTTTGACCGCACATGACCCTGTTTCGAATTCGACCTAGATATCATCAAGATGAACACTCAGACCAACTTTCATACAGATCCCATGAAAAATATGGCCTTTAGAGAGGTCATAAGGTTTTTCTATTATTTGACCTACTGACCTAGTTTTTGAATGCATGTGACCCAGTTTCGAACTTGACCTAGATATCATCAAGATGAAGATTCAGACTAACTTTCTCATACAGATCCCATGAAAAATATGGCCTCTAGAGAGGTCACAAGGTTTTTCTATTATCTGACCTACTGACCTAGTTTTTGATGGCACGTGACCCACTTTCGAACTTGACCTAGATAAAATCAAGGTGAACATTCTGACCAATTTTCATGAAGATCTCATGAAATATATGGCCTCTAGAGAGGTCACAAGGTTTTTCTATTTTTAGACCTACTGACCTAGTTTTTGACGGCACGTGACCCAGTTTTAAACTTGACCTAGATATCATCAAGATGAACATTCAGACCAACTTTCATACATATCCCATGAAAAATATGGCCTTTAGAGAGGTCACAAGGTTTTTCTATTATTTGACCTACTGACCTAGTTTTTGAAAGCACATGACCCAGTTTCAAACTTGACCTACATATCATCAAGATGAATGTTCTGACCAATTTTCATGAAGATCTTGTGAAATATATGGCCTCTAGAGAGGTCACAAGGTTTTTCTATTTTTAGACCTACTGACCTAGTTTTTGATGGCACGTGACCCAGTTTCGAACTTGACCTAGATATCATCAGGGTGAACATTCTGACCAATTTTCATGAAGATCTCATGAAATATATGGCCTCTAGAGAGGTCACAAGGTTTTTCTATTTTTAGACCTACTGACCTAGTTTTCGACGGCACGTGACCCAGTTTCGAACTTGACCTAGATATCATCAAGATGAACATTCTGACCAACTTTCATAAAGATCCCACAAAAAATGTGACCTCTAGAGTGGTGACAAGCAAAAGTTTACGGACGCACGGACTGACTGAAGGACGGACGACGGACGACTGACACCGCGCGATCACAAAAGCTCACCTTGTCACTTTGTGACAGGTGAGCTAAAAAATCATTCCTTTCTCTGCACATGTTTTGACTTCGAGGGAATATTGCATGGTTATCGTAATGTTTTAGTAGTATATTTCAAAATATGTAGTATTTTATAAGACTCTGAAAGGAAATTTGTGTTTATTTAGCATCTTTACTTTTTCAAAAATTTATTGTATCTAAATTAAATTCAGCCACTGAAAAAGACAGGGTCATATGCCTGATTTTTTTTAATGGACCAGTTTGAAAGCATTGGTCCACAGGATATTTTTCACAATGAGCTTCTTTTGGAAAATCACACTTTTGATGTCATTTTCATGTATATAACAAGGACCTGCACTTCCAAAATGAAAAAGACCCATATTTGAACTCAACCTAGCTTTCATCAAGACAAACATTCTGATCAAATTTCACGAAGATCCAGTGAAATGCAGCCCCTATTGCATACAAAAGGTTATTCTTTGATTTGACCAGGTGACCTAGTTTTTGACCCAACATGACCCATATCTGAACCTGAGCTGAACTTCATCAAAGCAAACATTTTGATCAAATTTCATGAACATCCTGCCTAAAATGTAGCCCCTATTGCATTCACAAAGTTTTTCTTTGATTTTACTGCATGACCTAGTTTTTTACCCAAGATGACCCCTATTTGAATTCCACCTAGATTTCATCAAGACAAACACTCATCAAATATCATGAATATCTAGTGTAAAATGCAGCCACTATTGCATACACAAGGTTTTTCTTTGATTTGACCTAGCAACCTAGTTTTTGACCCCAGATTACCTATATTCAAATTTCGCCTAGATTTTATCAAGACAAACATTCTGACTAAATCTTATAAATATCTAAAGTAAAATGCAAAAGCTTTTTTTTTTTTTTTTAATCTGACCAGTTGATCTAGTTTTTTACTCCAGATGACTCATATTAAGATTTGACCTAGATTTCATCCAGACATACATTGTGATTAAATTTCATAAAGATCCAGTGTAAAATGCAGTCACTATTGCATTCACAAAATTTTTCTTTGATTTGACCTAGCGACCTAGTTTTTAACCCCAGATGACCCATATTCAAACTTGACCTAGATTCATCAAGACAAACATTCTGATCAAATTTCATGAAGATCCCATTTAAAATACAGCCTCTTTTGCATACACAAGCTAAATATTGACAGAGAGACAACTTACGACAGACATCCAGCAATCACAATAACTCACCAAAGCATTGCTTAGGTGAGCTAAAAATACTTCTAAAATTATAAGCATTTTCATTTTTTTTACCGAATCAAGGGGGAGAACCCTACTTTGACTAGATCTAGGAGGATAATACAACATGTGTTAGTCAATAATTTTATGAGGTTTGATAATTCTAGTTAAAATACTTTTTGAATTATAAGCATTTTCAATTTAGGAAAGATGGACAGATTGACAGCAAATGAACTGCAGGACAGACAACATCAGAACAAGAGCTCATCGACCACGAAATGCCCCCCTTGATGCATTCAGTAATTGCACAAGGAACAGAAATTATATTTTCACTGTAAACAAAAGTTCTACCATTCTGGTTTAATATGACCTTGACTTTTAACCTATTAACCTAACAAGAGATTACAGAGTGATCTTGGCACCATCCACTGAGCCATTTTTGAATGTTCCAAATTTCAAGACTAGCTCAAGGTCAAAATCAAGGTCAAATTTCATTTTGGTACAAAACAATGTGTATGTGGTCCAAATTTGAAAGCTGTGGCTTCAGAAAAGTGAAAGCAGGTCACTAGATCAATTTCAAGGTCAAAGTTCATTTCGGTAGACAGAACTACGCATGTGCTTCAAATTTGGAGGCTGTAGCTTGAGAAATGTGAAAGTAGGTTATAGGTAAAAATCAATGTCAAATTTCAATTCAGATCACAAAATATGCATGCGGTCCAAATTTGAAGCCTGTAGCTTGAGAAATGTGAAAGTAGGTCACTAGGTCAATCTCAAGATCAAAGTTCATTTCAGTACACAAAACTATGCTTGTGGTTCAAATTTGAAGGCTGTAGCTTGAGAAATGTGAAAGTAGGTCACTAAGTCAAAATCAAGATCAATTTTTTTTTTTAACAAAAAACTGTGCATGTGGTCCAAATTTGAAGCCTGTACCTTCAAAAATGTGAAAGTAGGTCACTAGGTCAATAACCAGGTCAAAGTTTTTTCGGTACACAAACCTATGCATGTGGTCCAAATTTGAAGGCTGTAGCTACAGAAATGTGAAAGTAGGTCACTAGGTCAAGATCAAGGTCAACTCATGTCAAGGTTCATCTTGCCATTCAAAACTATACATGTGGTCCAAATTTGAATGATGTAAGTTATGGACATGAAGATTCCAAGTTTTTCCCTATATAAGTCTATATGAACCATATGACCACTGGGGCGGCACCATATTTGACCCTAGAGGGATAATTTGAACAACACTAAATGATGCTACATGACAAAATATCAAAGCCATAGTCTTTATGGTTTGGACAAGAAGATTTTCAAAGTTTTTCCCTATATAAGTCTATGTAAACCATGTGACCCCCAGGGCGGAGCCATATTTGATCCTAGGGGAATAATTTGAACAATCTTAGTAGAGGACCACTAGATGATGTCATATACAAAATATCAAAGCCCTAGGCCCTGTGGTTTTGGACAATAGGTTTTTCAAAGTTTTTTCCTATATAAGTCTATATAAACCATGTGACCCCTGGGGTGGGGCCATATTTGACCCCACGGAAATAATTTGAACAATCTTAGTAGAGGACCACTAGATTTTGCTACATACCAAATATCAAAGCCCTAGGCCCTATGGTTTTGGACAAGAAGATCAGAAACCGTTTGACTGTTCCTGGCCAATGTGACCTTGACCTTTGACCTAATGACCTCAAAATCAATAGGGGTCATCTGCTGGTCATGTCCAACCTAACTATCAATTTTCCTGACACTAGACCCAAGCTTTCTTGAGTTATTGCCTGGAAACCATTTTACTGTTCCTGGTCACTGTGACCTTGACCTTTGACATACTGACCTCAAAATCAATAGGGGTCATCTGCTGATCATGACCAACCTCCCTATCAACTTTCGTGACCTTAGGCCTAAGCGGTCTTGAGTTATCATCCGGAAACCGTTTTACTGTTCAGGGTCACTATGACCTTGACCTTTAACATACTGACCTCAAAATCAATAGGGGTCATCTGCTGGTCATGATCAACCTCCCTATCAACTTTCATGATCCTAGGCCCAAGTGTTCTTGAGTTATCATCCGGAAACCGTTTTACTATTCAGGGTCACTGTGACCTTGACCTTTAACATACTGACCTCAAAATCAATAGGGGTCATCTGCTGGTCATGACCAACCTCCCTATCAACTTTCGTGACCTTAGGCCTAAGCGGTCTTGAGTTATCATCCGGAAACTGTTTTACTGTTCAGGGTCACTGTGACCTTGACCTTTAACATACTGACCTCAAAATCAATAGGGGTCATCTGCTGGTGATGACCAACCTCCCTATCAACTTTCATGATCCTAGGCCCAAGCGTTCTTGAGTTATCATCCGGAAACGGATTGGTCTACATTCCGACCGACCGACCGACCGACAGACATCTGCAAAACAATATACCCCTCCTTCTTCGAAGGGGAGCATAATAATATCCTTCAGCCTACGGCGTTGGATAATGTTGTAAGCAGACCAAACCTGGTTAACAGGTAGCTTTCACTGAGGCATTTTTTTTGTTTTATTTTAGGCAGCTTGGGTCAAGGTCATTGTTATTAATTAGGGATGGGAACGAATACTGAAATCAATATTCGAATATTCGGTTTGCCATATATTCGAATATTCGGCATGTTTTAATGGATTTTTTAAATCTTTATTAATTGATTGGCATATACACAATATATTCCGCTGTATAAAACGTGAATCATCGTATGTAATAAGGCCTAAAAATGTTTGTTTCGGGTAACCCGACCATACTTAGTTAGACCCGCCGATCCTAGTGTTTTATTTCACGACTCTGTGAGTATAATCATGAACATATTTAACTAATTCAGATTTTTAGAAGAAACATTCAAATCGATTAAAATTCAGACCGTCGCAACGTTATCTATAAATAGCAGGTCGTCCAATTCAAGCACGTGTCGCGCTGTTGTATAACTGCCGCCATTTTGAAAATTTTCAATCGGCGAGTAAAAAGCCGACAAACTTAACGAAGGCAGACTAAACCTCCTTCAACATGACCATATATTATTTCTTGATTTTATTATAAACTACTTCAAAATTTATTTCAAATACAGCCGATTGCCCGGGCACTGTGGATGAAAACCGTTTCAGTTGACGGTATGAAATGTTAAACAAAATTTTGCAAAACTATCGCCAATATCTACAAGTTTGGTATTGTTTTTGAAAAAAAAAATCTAAAATTTGTTACGTAAAACAGGCGCCAATATAAAAGGAACAAAAGATAAAAAGATATCACATTTACGCCTAATGCAAACTGTTAATCCGTAACGATGACCACTCGCTGTCAATTATGCATTGCAACTTTCTTGTTAATTGGACTATTTTTGACATGTATCACATTTACACCTGTTGCAAACTGTTAATCCGTAACGGTAGCCCCTGCCAATTATGCATAGCCTTTTTCTTGTTAATTGGACATATTTTGATATACGATAAACAAACACGACAGAACAAATGGTTTTATTCTGAAATATTCCAAATAAACTATACTTAATATACACTAATTTACGAATATTCGAATTTGATTTTCATATTCGAATATTCGCCGATTTTCGAATATTCGAATATCTGAATATTCGTTCCCATCCCTATTATTAATGTAGAAAAATGGTTTTCGATCAATAATTTAGAATGAATAACTTTCAAAAAGACTGAAATTAAATTGCATTTAAGTGCTTTTGCAGGCAGAGAATGCTTCTTACTACTGTTTGCAGATCAAACTGCCCTTTCGCCTTTTTGTAAATCGATAGAACGGCGATGCTGAAGCTATTTTTGGACCTTGTCTATACAGGTAACTCCGCCCTTTCAGAAAACTTTTTTCCAATACGAGGTAAGATCAATTTACCCATACACTGAATGAACTTGTTTACATTGGCCGCATGAATGAGAATTTTACCAGATAAAAGGTTGATTTACGGTTGTTTAACCGAAAAGTAGAAGATATAATAATCTTCATTTAAATCTTAAATTAATGCACACTACATCAGGGACATAAATTATGTCACTGACTACATTTAGGTCGTGTGGATGTGAAAATAAAAACGGAACCCTCTAATACGTTATAGGCATTGTCCTGCCTAAATTTCAGATAATGTATCTCATGTAACGTGACTGACTCGTGGTCGTTGTAACCTATCATTGATTGAAGGTCTTTAGTTGAAAAAGTCGGTAATTTCTTACGGAATATGAAAGTCTAGAAATGGTTCTTCTGAAGAACGAAGACAAGGCTTATCAACTGCCTGTCTGTAAACAACTGAGATAGTGTTTAAATGACGGGCATTAAACCATTTAAATAAATAGTAGATAAATTCATACATACATGTAAAGGATCAGACTAAAGTACTCCCCCCCACCCACACACACAAAACAAGAAACAATCAAAGCACTGAAGGACGGTTGTCCTGGAAAGTGGCAAACTAAACAGAGCAAAAATGAACATTTTTCACGTTAAACTAGTGAATTCTTACCAAAAGTCACACTAGAGCCTACTTTTGTATTGTTCCTGGTGGTGCACAAGTGACAGATACAGGCTTCATCACTAGACACCATTGCCACAAAGAAGGTTAAGTGAATAAGGTTTCATTAGGAGGCCTGAATATATATTCTTTATATAGGTTGAATTAACCACTTCTTTAGCAAACTCATTTCAAACTTGGTTATAAGAGAAAAGAAAGGACATTGTACATTCTATAAACTATAATTTAGTAATAAAACAATGTTAGACTACCGTATAACTCCGTATTAACGCCCCCCCTCTAATTAACGCCCCCCCCCCCACGTTTTTTGGGGAAAATAAAAAAATCATACCTTCAAAAATTGGTCCTAGATAATAACAATTCCATAACAATACAAATGAATTTCAAAAAAAAAACACACTTTATTAACACAAACTTTTAAACACGTCAACAGGCATGGCACAAATAAATCTACTGTGTGTATTAAAGTACTGAATATGCCACGCTATAAACGCTACAGTATTGATCAAATTTAACTCGGATGATGTCACTCAGCGTGCGACTTTACACAGATTCCCAGTACGATTACGTATCGGGTCATGTCAGTGCATGAATTGGGATGAATAGGGGGGCGTTTATACGAGTTACTGACATTGTTCGGATCAAATTTTTCGTAAAATGCATCGCCCCTGGGGGCGTTTAAACGGGGTTATACGGTAGTTTAAAGTGTTCTAAAATATAATAGGATTTTCAGCATGCAGGCATTTACAGAAGAATGGTTTTATGCACTACACTGCTGGGCTAAGACTCTTCAAGCATCTTTGTTTTGTTTTTTTAATTAATTGTTTTCCTAACTTTGTTTCCTTTCAATTGAGAGAGAGACTGTTATCACAAAAACTTGATTTTTTTACTTTCTAAATTTCAGTGAATGCAAATCATTTTAATGCCTGTGAAATGTTTCATTAAGATTATTAAACGGACAAGTTTTATGAACACAGCCCTAGTATTCCTTTGTTTCTTTAAGAAACAATACCCTGTATTCAATCGATTAACATACATACCCTGTCCGTTGGTTTGACAGGAAATTTAGCCAATATGACCATCCCCCAATCAGTGCAAGTACAAAACAAAATGTACACAATATACAGGTTATATAAGAGCAAACTTACACAAAACTACGTCATCTTGGTTATTGCGCACCAGATGTGAGACTGTTTTTGGTCCGAGTTACAGCTACATTTTAGCTGTTTTAAACTTAACAAGGCACGAAAATACTATTACATTTGGAATTTACACAAGATCAATGATGGATCTATCATGTTCACCAGATTAATCAACGGTAGCCTGCAACACATTTTCTAGTTTTATTATGTTCTTTTGGATCACTTTTAGATTTCTTTTTGAACACAGCCCTAGTATTCCTTTGTTTCTTTAAGAAACAATACCCTGTATTCAATCGATTAACATACATGCCCCGTCCATTGGTTTGACTGGAAATTTAGCCAATATGACCATCACCCAATCAGTGCAAGTACAAAACAAAATGTACACAATATACAGGTTATATAAGAGCAAACTTACACAAAACTACTTCATCTTGAATATTGCGCACCAGATGTGAGACTGTTTTTGGTCCGAGTTACAGCTACATTTTAGCTGTATTAAACTTAACAAGGCACGAAAATACTATTACATTTGGAATTTACACAAGATCAATGATGGATCTATCATGTTCACCAGATTAATCAACGAGAGCCTGCAACACATTTTCTAGTTTTATTATGTTCTTTTGGATCACTTTTAGATTTCAACAGTATTTCGGCTATTTTCACAGAAAGACAGTTTAACGAAACATCATACATGGGAAAGACCAGTGCTAGTCTCCCATCCTCTGTCTATCAGAGATGTTATTGTATAGTTAAAAAGCAATGACCTTAAAAACAAAAAATGTAGGTTTCCTCGCGGCCCGGCCCATTTCGGAAATTTTATGAAAAAATGTATGTTACTCTTTAGACATTCAGTGCTAGTACAATACAAACAAGAGGGCCATAATGGCCCTATATCGCTCACCTGTTATCATTGCACTTGAGGACAAGAAGGTCCTCAGTAAAATATCAAAGTCCAAAGGACAGGAACAACAAAGAGAAGAAATTTAACCAAAAAGAAAAAAAAAATTCTTACAAGGTATAGATATGTCAAAATACACCTAAAAATTGGAGGTACCATCCATGTTGTACCACAGAAAAGTGGTCTCGGTTTTTCCCTACAGCCAATAATAAAAAAGTTACTAAAAATAAGCTATTTATAGTAAAGTAAAAGGGAAGTAATTAAAAAAATAAATATTGTAAGTGAACAAAAGAAGGATCTGCCAAATAAATCTGTTGACATAAATGAAATTTCAAATCAGTATCTTCATTAGTTATGGAGATATACCCATTTTAATTTGAAATAAAGGGAGGTAATTTGACATAAAACCAGTCCATAGTTATCTACCCTGATTGTCTCTGTCCAACTAATAACAATAATGAAATTTCAAATAAGTCCTATAAGTACTTACTGATATAAATCCATTTTGATTACAATCAGGGAGGTAATCAGATATAAAATAACTCTGGAACCTACGATTGGACCTGATTTGTCATGGAATCCAAGATTTATTGTTGTTGAATATATTTTGGAAGTTTGTATCAAATAAAACCATAAATGAAGTCTCTATATGGCTGCAAAAGCCAAAATAGCCAATTTTGGACCTTTAAGGGGCCATAACTCTGGAACCCATGATGGAATCTGGCCAGTTGCGGAAAGGAAGCAAGATCTCGTGGTGATACAAGTTGTGTGCAAGTTTGGTTAAAATCAAATCATAAATGAAGCTGCTATTGTGCAGACAAGGTCAAAATAGCTAATTTTGGCCCTTTCAGGGGCCATAACTCTGGAACCCATTGTGGGATCTTGCCAGATCAAGAAAGGAACCAAGATCTTATGGTGACACAAGTTTTGAGCAAGTTTGATTAAATTCAAATAATAAATGAAGCTGCTATTGTGCAGACAAGGTCAAAATAGCTAATTTTGGCCCTTTCAGGGGGCATCACTCTGGAACCCATAAAGGAATCTCGCCAGTTCAAGAAAGGAACCAAGACTTTATGGTGATACAAGTTGTGTGCAAGTTTGGTTAAATTCAAATCATAAATGAAGCTGCTATTGTGCAGACAAGGTCAAAATAGCTAATTCTGGCCCTTTAAGGGGCCATAACTCTGGAACCCATAAAGGAATCTGGCCAGTTCAAGAAAGGAACCAAGATCTTGTGGTGATACAAGTTGTGTGCCAGTTTGGTAAAAATCAAATCATAAATAAAGCTGCTATTGTGCAGACAAGGTCAAAATAGCTAATTTTGGCCCTTTCAGGGGCCATAACTCTGGAACACATAATGGGATCTGGCCAGCTCAAGAAAGGAACCGTGACCTTATGGTGATACAAGTTGTGTGCAAGTTTGGTTAAAATAAAATCATAAATGAAACCACTATCGTGCAGACAAGGAATTGTTGACGCATGGACGGACGGACGCACGGACGACGGACGAAGGGTGATCACAAAAGCTCACCTTGTCACTATGTGACAAGTGAGCTAAAAATAAGTACACTCGAAACCCGTTATAACGCTACTCGATATACCGCAGTATTCGTTATAACGTGGAATGGTCTTGGCTCCGGAATTTTCGAGGGTAAAAAAAACAACAAGAGGACCATGATGGTCCTGAATCGCTCACCTCTTCCCACATGACCCAGTTTTGAGTATGACGTCGTTTTTTCTATTATTTGACATAGTAACCTAGTTTTTGAGCTCATGTGACCCAGTTTTGAACTTGACCTAGATATTATCAAGATAAAAATTCTGACCAATTTTCATGAAGATCCATTGAAAAAATATGGCCTCTAGAGAGGTCAAAAGATTTTAATAATTTTAGACCTACTGACCTAGTTTTTGACCGCACATGACCCTGTTTTGAACTTGACCTAGATATCATCAAGATGAACATTCAAACCAGTTTTCATACAGATCCCCTGAAAAATATGGCCTTTAGAGAGTTCACAAGGTTTTTCTATTATTTGACCTACTGACCTAGTTTTTGAAGGCACGTGACCCACTTTCAAACTTGATCTAGATATCATCAAGATGAACATTCAGACCAACTTTCATACAGATCCCATGAAAAATATGGCCTCTAGAGAGGTCACAAGGTTTTTCTATTATTTGACCTATTGACCTAGTTTTCGAAGGTACGTGACCCTGTTTTGACCTTGGCCTAGATATCATCAAGATGAACATTCTCACTAATTTTCATGAAGATCTCATCAAAAATATGGCCTCTAGAGAGGTCACAAAGTTTTTCTACTTTTATACCTACTGGCCTAGTTTTTGACTGCACGTGACCCAGTTTTGACCTAGATATCATCAAGGTGAACATTCAGACCAATTTTCATGAAGATCCATTGAAAAATATGGCTTCTAGAGAGTTTAAAAGACCTTTCTAATTTTAGACCTACTGACCTAGTTTTTGACAGCAGTTGACCCAGTTTCAAACCTGACCTAGATATCATCAAGATGAACATTCAAACCAACTTTCATACAGATCCCATGAAAAGTATGGCCTCTAGAGAGGTCAAAAGGTTTTTTTATTATTTGACCTACAGACCTAGTTTTTGACGGCACGTGACCCAGTTTCAAACTTGAGCTAGTTATCATCAAGAGAAACATTCTGACCAATCTTCATAAAGATCCATTCAAGGGTATGGCCTCTAGAGAGGTCACAAGGTTTTTCTATTTTAAGACCTACTGACCTAGTTTTTGACCGCAGTTGACCCAGTTTCAAACCTGACCTAGATATCATCAAGATGAACATTCAAACCAACTTTCATACAGATCCCATGAAAAGTATGGCCTCTAGAGAGGTCACAAGGTTTTTTTATTATTTGACCTACTGACCTAGTTTTAGATGGCACGTAACCCAGTTTCAAACTTGACCTAGATATCATCAAGGTGAACATTCTGACCAATTTTCATGAAGATCCATTCAAGGGTATGGCCTCTAGAGAGGTCACAAGGTTTTTATATTTTAAGACCTACTGACCTAGTTTTTGATCGCAGTTGACCCAGTTTCAAACTTGAGCTATATATCATCAAGATAAACATTCAGACCAACTTTCATACAGATCCCATGAAAAATATGGCCTCTAGAGAGGTCACAACGTTTCTCTATTATTTGACCTACTGACCTACTTTTTGAAGGCATGTGACCCACTTTCGAACTTGACCTAGATATCATCAAGATGAACATTCTGATTAATTTTTATGAAGATCCATTCAAAAGTATGGCCGCTAGAGAGGTCACAAGGTTTTTCTATTTTTAGAACTACTGACCTAGTTTTTGATCGCACGTGACCCAGTTTCGAACTTGATCTAGATATCATCAAGATGAACACTCAGACCAACTTTCATACAGATCCCATGGAAATTATGGCCTTTAGAGAGGTCACAAGATTTTTCTATTATTTGACCTACTGACCTAGTTTTTGATGGCACGTGACCCAGTTTCGAACTTGACCTAGATATCATCAAGATAAACATTCTGACCAATTTTCATGAAGATCGTGTGAAAAATATGGCCTCTAGAGAGGTCACAAGGTTTTTCTATTTTTAGACCTACTGACCTAGTTTTTGATTGCTTGTGACCCAGTTTCGAACTTGACCTAGATATCATCAAGATGAACATTCAGACCCCCTTTCATACAGATCCCATGAAAATTATGGCCTTTAGAGAGGTCACACGGTTTTTCTATTATTTGACCTACTGACCTAGTTTTTGAAGGCACGTGACCCAGTTTCAAACTTGACCTAGATATCATCAAGATAAACATTCTGACTAATTTTCATGAAGATCTTGTAAAAAAATATGGCCTCTAGAGAGGTCACAAGGTTTTTCTATTTTTAGACCTACTGACCTAGTTTTTGGCCGCACGTGACCCAGTTTCGAACTTGACCTAGATATCAGCAAGTTGAAGATTCTGACCAATTTTCATAAAGACCCCATGAAAAATGTGACCTCTAGAGTGGTCACAAGCAAAAGCTTACGCACGGACAGACGCTGCGCGATCATAAAAGCTCACCTTGTCACTTTGTGACAGGTGAGCTAAAAAAAAATGGCGAAATTAAAGAAAAATATTTCGATGGGGCCTGAACTCCAGACCTCTAAAATGTGAAGCGAACACGCTACCTCCGAGCTACAGCGGAACAGTAACAAGACTGTATAAACATGTATTTATATAACAAATTTCAGTTTCGGCAGCGTACGTTGAAAATTAAGATAAATCAAAGAAGCATAAAATACATTTATATTTATAGCTCTTAGTATAAGTATATCGGACACCCTTTTTTATATAATCAAACACTCATTGTTATTCACAGTTCAAAGGAATAAGGTCGCCATTATCATCCTTAACTGCAAGCGTCTATTGACTCCGATTTAAACAAACAAAAATACTGTATGGAACTAGTTTATTCCAACTGAGTTTCGAGATCACAGGAGTGATAAAAAAAATCGAATAAGGATTTTTACCGTATATATATTTATTGGAGGGGGGAGAAGCATTTGTACAGGCTTGTATGTCTTCGAAAACCTTCCAAATATGGCGTTGTCCTCGGCAATGAAGTGAAGAAGGGGTCACAGGACCCGTCATGTGGTCAGTTTTGGCGCTATTTATTTTGCATTGGAGCACTATTGGGCTGTTGGCTTTTGGATATTTATATAGATACAGCATTCGATATCAAGCGTTTTCTCGGAGAATACAAAAATGCCCGATGTTTCACGATCAGACAATGCATATTCCTATGACCAAAATCAATAAATAAAAGGACAACTTGTAATACATCTATATCTGTTTTGTTACAATAATTTGGAAGCTCTATATCACTCTTGATAATAATTTTGCAGACTCTTTTTTTATCATCAATTGTTGGTTGCATTTCTTCAAGGCAATACATGTAGGGAACCATTTTATTCCAATGGAGGGGAGTGTACGTGGTTGCACTGGACAGTTTGTCTTCGACATACATCCAAAGTAGTTGCACTGGACGGTTTGTCTTTGACAACCATCCAAAAGCAATAGTCAGTCTAGGCCTGAACTAAAAAATATATAATCATAATGGACTTAAGATTTGTGATAGTTAAATTAGATGAATCTATCAACCTCTCCGGCAGATACAATCTACTGACTAAAGTAGGTTTAATAGTGGACATAAAGCAATATCCAATATTTTATGATGCATTCTGCAGAATCAGATTTTTATGGATATCACAATTACAAGTGTTGTGTAGGTCAATGACTGTTTTACATTAAATCTCCATTATAAAGGCAATTACTAATTATTATTACGCAACAAAAACTAGTTCTGTATAATTACACTGTGGCCGGAAACTACTATGGACGCAAATGTTTTTCCCTCGTTGATAATAATTGTCAGAACAAATAAAAAAAGTTGTTCCCATTTGGACGTAGTTGAAATAGGAGTATTTTACATTTTAAATAACGTATCCTGGATATGATTATATTCATGTTATTGTACCTCTTTTTAATTGATAAACTGGGCCTATTTTTAGACATGTTGTAGAGTCAGAGTGCGTGCATTGTGTACGCGTGTGTCGCAGCATTCAACTCTTTCAAGCGACAAGGTGAATACGGTAAAAAGCTAGCGGATGTGGGGGGAGGGTAACCTGTCAGGATTACTCTTAAAATAGCTTCAGCTTCGTCGCTTTTGTGGCGAAAATGTATAACTCTACCAACTTCAAAAAGTGTGAAAGGGCAATTTGATCTGCAAACAGTAGTAAAAGAGTAAACACTTTATCATGTGTGTGTGTGGGGGGGGGGGGGGGGGGAGTTACCAATTCAATGAATTGACTTAGTCGTCTCGTGAGCTATCGACACGGCATACGTGAAAAGGTGAAAATTCGCCCTGAAGGGAACCTATGCTGGCGGTACGTAATATCGAATAAACTAAGGGCGAAAAAAAAATTCAGCAGGCAAAAAATAAACAAACAAGCATATGCGAATATAATATTTAGAACATTACTCATTTATTACGTGAAAAAAACAAAAGAAATGAGGATAGAATTTAGTATGTGCCTCTATGTGTGTATTTCCCTTACATGAATGGAGTCACTATTAGAACAAAACTTAAAACGTATGATAATGTTATTAAAAACAGAATGTTCAAGTATTAAAGATTCAAACAACGACTGTCACAGTGATTAACTCACTAATGTTTTCTACACTTTTTTTTTGTGTGTAGGAAATTTACTCCTCCCTACATCTCAGAGAGAACCATTTAGACTTTGTCAAAATACTAAGATCAACATCGATCTTTTCATGGTTCGAAAGGCACTTGTAGTGTAGCCAGGCGTCACATTCATCACATCTTGCTCTTAAACGTATCTTATATCTGAATGTAATGCATGATTTCTAAAAAATTAACTTTAGTTGGGTGATTTTTACATATTTGTCTGAGATTTGTGCGACGGATACAGATTGCGTAAAATGTATCGGCTGCTGTATACTTCACGTGAGCGGCACGCGCGGCTATCACTACGTTTGTTGTAAAGGCATTTCTCCACTGGTCGGTGTTGAACATAGGATGATGAAATATTTTTATCAGTGCTTCTGCAGAGAGCGTAATTACCGAAATACCGCGAGCATAGGAATACCGCGAGCATAGGTTCCACCACTCTATTATCTACATATCTACCTTGTAGGTCAGTTTGCAGGTCTTGACACAAGTATTGTTGAGTGTGAGTAACTATGAACTAAGTGGTCTGTAAGCAATCTGGTTCGTACAGACTCTTTTCATAAATGTAGATTTAACTATTTTCCATTATATGGCCAAATAAAATGCATATTTCTGTGTGCTGTTTTTTTTATAATTAGCCAAACATCACCTAGATATCCTACATTGCTATTTTGTGTTATTATTTTGGATTATTTCACATCAAAACCTATCAAAATTAACTTCAAGAAAGCCTGTAGTTGTAACTGTTCAATTACAGGCAACATTTGTGCTACCCCTAAACAGCTACCAGACATAATCACACATAACATTGCAACGTCACTTCTGGTTAATCAAACATACAGAACTAACTTAATGTAACTTTGTAATGAAATGAAAGTATGCCTTAAAAAATAAAGTTACCTTTGGACCTGCATGTGCAGTAGAATAATCACATGGTGGTACTGGCACTACACCTTGTGTTCCATCTGCAAAGGCTTTGGCCTGCTTTAAATCTAATTCACGATCATTCTCTTCATCACCAGTTTCACCTAAGAAATAAGACAAACTTTTAATGTTACAGATATTCTCCTTGTAAGTAAGGGGACACATTTTGTTGAGAATGCTAAGAGATGCTTTCCTACAGACTTGAAGGCAGAAGGTTCAAATCCTTGATACTCCCATTGCAACCCATACTTCAGCATTGCACTTTATCATTTATGCCTCAGGTAATCAAGCTGTAAATGGGTACCAGTTAATTGCTGGCTGTAAGGTTTTTTGGTTTTAATCCTTATCATGCCGGACAAAATTGATTCTGCCTCTTCGACCACTGTAGATCAAGATCAGCCTGCACATCCATGCAGTCTGACCATGATCTACACTGTTCACCATTTAGTCAGTATCTTTTTGGCAAGCTCTTCTTTTAACACTTAACGGTACTGTCCAAACTGAAAGATGGACAAGTTTATTATAGAAGTTTAGCAGGGTAAGAGTTAACTGTTCTTAACAGGACTGCTGAAAAGCTCTTCAGCCTTTAATAGTGATTTTGAGCTTTATTTAATTAACAGATGAATTGTCAAAGAAAAGATGGACAACACAGCTGGGTTGGGATATAGTTGCCTCCCCATCCCACCTTCCTCCATATCAGAAAAATACGTCATGCACATCTACACTTCATAGTGATCATGTGCATAAAGATACATTGAAAATGGTCACAAACTTGAGGGGGTTGCCAACCATAGAAAAAAATGTTAGAGAAAATAATAATTAAAGACTTTTTTTAATTAACATGGGGGAAGGGTGGAGACAACCAAACATTTAAAGCAAGAGATTCCAATTTAAGGCAATAATTCTGGCAAAATACAAACAAGAGTTATGGTTCTAAGAAAACACAGTAAGTTTTTAAAGTTTCAAAGCAATTGGTCTCTTAGTATTCGAGGAAAGTAGACCAACACAAAACAAGAGCTGTCCGTAAGACAGCCAAGCTCGACTATTCGAAATATTGTCCCAGAAGCAGGAAAATATTACCCAAAAAGGTTAAATATCAAAAGAGTTTTAAGTTCAAAAGGGGGAATAATTTGACCAAAATGCATATCAGTTATGGGACTTGCTGCTATCAACTAGATTTATAACCCCGAAGACACATGTGAAGTTTCAAATCAATATCTGCATTAGTTTTGGAGATAGTAACTTGCATGTAAAACTTTAACCAAAATTTTCTAAGTCCAAAAGGGGGCATAATTTGCTCAAAATACATGTCAGAGTTATGGGACTTGACCCAGTGAGGTTGGTTATTGACCTAGAAAAAGAAAAAATAAGTTTCAAAGCTATATGCCTTTAATTGATGGCTGTATGTACTTGCATGCAAAAACTTAACCAAGGTGTGACGCCAACGCCGACACCAGGGTGAGTAGAATAGCTAGACTATTCTTCGAATAGTCGAGCTAACAAGAGCTGTCGGAGGACAGCAACACTCGACTATTCAACAGCCTTGTCAATTGAATGAAAACAAAAGTCGAAAAAGGGGCATAATTTTGTAAAAATGGAAAAAAGGGTTATGGAACCTTCACAGTGCTTATCAGCTCATAAAGTGAACAAGTGCTTGAAGTTTCAATCCTTTCCCATAAGTGGATACTGAAATACAAGCTTACATACAAAAACTTAACCAAAAACTGCTAAGTCAAAAAAGGGGCATAATTTAAAAAAAAAGCAAAGTAGAGTTATGGGACCTACACAGTGCATGTCAGATCATGACAGTGAACAAGTGTGTGAAGTTTCAATCCATTCCCATTAGTGGGTACTGAGATACCAGCTTACATACAAAACCTTAACCAAGAATATCGAAGTCGAAAAAGGGGCATAATTTTGTAAAAAAGCAAAATAGAATTATGGAACCTGTGCAATGTAGGTCAGTCTATCACAGTGAATAAGTATGTGAAGTTTCAATCCATTCCCACAAGTGGTTACTGAGATACCAGCTTACATACAAAACCTTAACCAAGAATTTCTAAGTCAAAAAAGGGGCATAATTTTGTAAAAAAGCAAAATAGAGAACCTGTGCAATGTAGGTCAGTTCATCACAGTGAATAAGTGTGTGAAGTTTCAATCCATTCCCACAAGTGGTTACTGAGATACCAGCTTACATACAAAACCTTAACCAAGAATTTCTAAGTCAAAAAAGGGGCATAATTTTGTAAAAAAGCAAAATAGAGTTATGGAACCTGTGCAATGTAGGTCAGTTCATCACAGTGAATAAGTGTGTGAAGTTTCAGTCCATTCCCACAAGTGGTTACTGAGATACCAGCTTACATACAAAACCTTAACCAAATCGGGACGCCGATGCGGATGCCGACGCATGGGTGAGTCCAATAGCTCTACTATTCTTTGAATAGTCGAGCTAAAAATGACAAATTCCATTTTCTCAGTATAAGGGCCATTATTCTGACGAATCACAAGTGGGTGTTATGGCTCTTGACATACTAAACTAATGATGACAAACGCATCTGCAAAGTTTAAAGGCTATAGCTCTTACAGTTTTTGAGAAAAATTGGATCTAAATAAAAACCTTAATCGACATTTAATGCATTTAATGTTAATGTTTATAAAAAATACCACTTTCACCTGGTAAGCTGCTTGTATTCTGACTTGGACTCTCATTGTTTGACTCCTAAAATATAAAAATATGACAATGTTACGAAACAGCTACTGTGAAACCAGTATTTTTTTAAATTTTATTTTATTTTATTCTTTTTAAGGGTGGGGGTGTATTTTTTGTGAATTTGTGGTAGCATTACTCCATGAAATTAAATCCCCAAAACTGATATTTCCAATTCATTTTATCTTCAAAAGTGGAAGTCAATAAATTCATATCCCAATAAGTAGCTGTTTTGCCAAAAACATGAAATTTCATGCCCACAATGTTAAATTACTTTATAGTATTACCACAATAAATCTAGTATCATGAAAAATGACTTTTTATTATAGAGTATCATATGAAAAGCTTGATTCAGAGAAACTTGAAGGCCAAACAAACATCTTAGTTCTGAAAATATCCTATATTTCAATGTAATAATTTATAAAAATTTCATGAAACAAGGAGCTGCGTCCAATAAATGCTTGATGCCCCCGGTGGCATCCTTGTCGATACAAAGCAACCTAAGTCCAAAACGAGGTCAAGGTCAAGGTCAAACTGAGGTCAGGTGATGTTTGAAGATGAAGAATGGTCACAGGTTACATCTGTATTAGTATCAATTCATTCTTGTAAGCGGTATTGATGTTAGACAAAACGGTCCCATTTGGTTAACCAAGAGATGGCCCATATAAAGCAACCTAAGTCCAAAATGAGGTCAAGGTCAAACTGAGGTCAGGTGATGTCTGAAGATGAGGAATGGTCACAGGTTACATCTGTATTAGTATCAATTCATTCTTGTAAGCGGTATTGATGCTAGACGAAACGGTCCCATTTGGTTACCCAAGAGATGGCCCATATAAAGCAACCTAAGTCCAAAATGAGGTCAAGGTCAAACTGAGGTCAGGTGATGTCTGAAGATAAGGAATGGTCACAGGTTACAACTGCATTAGTATCAAGTCATTCTTGTAAGGGGTATTGATGCTAGACGAAACGGTCCCATTTGGTTAATCTCGTATGGACGGATGGACAGGACAATCACTATATGCCTCCCGCATCAGTAGATGCCAGGGGCATGAAAAGTAGACCTAAACAAAAAGCAAGAGCTCGTTGAACACAAAATGCCCCCCTTGATGCATTCAGTAGCAGCACAAGGAACAGAAATTATTTGGTCACTGTGCACTGGACGTTTGACGTACTGACCTCAAATCAGTAATTTTGGGTCATTTACCAGTCATAATGGACCTCAGTATCAAATGTGATCATAGACCAAAGCCTTCGCTAGTTATTTGGCCAAAAACAGTTTTACTATTATGGGTCATCGTGACTTTGACCTTTGACTACTGACCTCAAAATCAATAGGGGTCATCTGCTGGTCACTATAAACATGTCTTTTGTAACGAAACAGTCCCAAACTACAAAGTCAATAAATAACTTTTAAACTATATGTCTGCTCCAGATAAGGCATTGCACAAACTCGTCAGTATTAATAAATACTGTTACATTAAACAGGAATGAAATTTTGAGACATATCAATATTAAATGTTTCTTTTTGAAGTATGACCTAGAAACATTTACCTTGTGTGGAGAACTGCGCAATAGCAGCTGTGGATTCTCTGCTGGTAAAGGTTGGACCACCTGAAGACAAAAATGATAATTTTCTAATTAAAGACAAGGCAGGAATAACAACACAAGGATTTTTACCAATATCCCCCCACCTAGAGACATTCTTCAATAAACAAACTGCATGCCAATTTGACATTTAACATACTAACAATGTGTATATGAATCATAACTAAATGAGGACAGCCAATGTTATTGTCCCAGAACAGGGGTGTGGAATTCCTATGTCAGGCAGACAAGTGAGTTTTCACATTCTGTTTGTCCGCGGGCAAGCACAAATTTTCTGGTTTGAAGTAAAGAAAAAGGAAAGAATAATTTTGAAACGCTGAACAGTGCTTCAGGTTTACGGAGTTTATAAAAGAATTTAACGTACGAAACGGATGTTTCACCCGCAGAGGGCCTCTCGATTTCTCCAGTTTTGGGAAAACCATACTGCGTCTAAATTTAGCATCTCTTTCTCTGCATTCTGATTGATTCCCTGTCACAATCTCGCGTGATTTTTGCACACGATAACTCGGCGAATAGAAACTGGAAACGTAAACAATTATCACAAAGTTTTGGAAAAATTCGTTGTTACAACTTCGTCTGCCAAAGAAAATGGAAGTCAACAGTCAAAGCACAAAGAGCTCTCTAGTATGAGTCAGGAAGCTTCATGTTTTCTGACAGTCAGAAAGTGTCATGCTTTCTCACATGGCATGATGGGCAGTCTTTTAGGTATTTCTGTTAAATGTTTGACGGCCTCGCGGACAAACAAAAGCTAAAGTGTCAAAAGCTTATTTTTTGAAACAGCAACAGTATTACACTTTATTATGTTTGCTTTTGTTACTTCTTGTAGATTATTGTCCAAAATAAAGAATTATTTGCATGCTAAAATGTTGAAAATCCGGGCAAGTAAGTTTTGACTGTGGACTAATAGATTTTTAAGTCTCACTTGTCCGTGGACTAGTGAAAAATATTGGGATTTCCACACCCCTGCAGAAGCAGGAATATTACCTTAAATGTTAAATTATTAATAGAGTTTCAATCCGGTATCTGCATTAATTTTGGAGATAGTAACTTGATGCTATGACCTAGTTTTATAAATTCCAAGAAACATATGAAATTTAAATTCAATATTTGCATTAGTTTCAGAGATAGTAACTTGCGTGCAAAACTTCAACCAGGATATCCAAAGTCCAAAAGGGGGCATTTTTATCAAATTAAATGTCAGTGCTGTGAGACTTGATGCTATCACCTAGTTTTATAACTCCAAAGACACATGTGAAGTTTCAAATCAATATCTGCATTAGTTTTGGAGATAGTAACTTGCATGCAAAACTTTAACCAGGATTTTCTAAGTCAAAAAGGGGGCATTATATGCCGAAAATACATGTCAGAGTTACGGGATTTGATCTTGAAAGGTTGGTTATTGACCTAGAAAAAGAAAAAAATAAGTTTCAAAGCTATATGCCTTTAAATAATAGCTATAAGTGCTTGCATTCAAAACTTTTACCCCGGATTTTCTAACTTTAACAAGGAATTTCTAAGTCAAAAAGGGGGCATAATTTGGCTTAGATTGTGGTATCTATCATGTTCACAAGCCAAAAATAGCAAATTTTGGCCCTTCAAGGGGCCATTACTCTGGAACCCATGATGGGATCTGGCCAGTTTTCGAAAGGAACCGAGATATTATGCCAGTACAAGTTGTGTGCAAGTTTTATTAAAGTTGATTGCAAAGTGTGGTCTCTATTATGTTCACAAGTCAAAAATGGCAAATTTTGGTCCTTTAAGGGGTCACAACTCTGGAACCCATAATGGGATCTGGCCAGTTTCGAAAGCATCTGAGATATTATGCCCATACAAGTTGTGTTTAAGTTTGATTAAAATCAAATACAAAATGTGATCTCTATCATGTTCACAAGGAAATTGTGAACAGACGGGACGACGTATGAAGGGTAATCACAAAAGCTCACCCTGTCAAATAGTGACAGGTGAGCTAAAAAGAAAATGTTTCAAAGCTATATGCCTTTAAATGATTGCTATATGTACTTGCATGCAAAACTTTAACCAGAATTTTTTAAGTCCAAAAGGGGGCATAATTTTGCCAAAATGCAAGTAAGAGTTATGTGACTTGATGCTATTACCTAGTTTTATAACCCCAAAGACAAGTGTGAAGTTTCAATTCAATACCTGCATTAGTTTTGGAGATAGTAACTTGCATGTTAAACTTTAACTCAGGATTTTCTATGTCCAAAAGGGGTCACAATTTGGCCAAATACATGTCAGAGTTATGGGCCTTGATCCAGTGAGGTTGGTTATTGACCAAGAAAAAGAAAAAATAAGTTTCAAAGCTATATATGCCTTAAAATGATAGCCATATGTACTTGCGATAATTTAACCAAGGTGTGACACTCATGCCAACACCAGGGTCAGTAGAAAGCTAGACTATTCTTCAAATAGTCAAGCTAAAAATAGAAGCTGTACAAGTTCATATCATGATAAAGACTCATGCAAGGTTTCATCAATTTGTATCAAATACTTTTTTCAGATGGACGGACAAGAGCCCCCTGGCAGCCATGTTTTTTAACGAATCGGAATCACACTAGGTAACCCGATATGTTCGGCGCAGGATCGATACATAGATTTGAAAACTTTAGTGGTGTTAGTGTTCTCCTTATTTCGGTCTATAAAAACAGTTAACCAGTAAAATCACCTTACTAGTCTTATCACATAATAAATGAAAATTCCAAAGCCGATTTAAAATCCTGAAAAGATGCCATTTTAAGCAAAAACGGCGAAGTTAAATGTAAAACTTTACGCCAATTTCAGCAATTTTAAAGTTTATATCCACTTTCCTTTGAAAATATTGCAAAACAAAGCCAATATCTTTATGGACTATATTTATCGCAGCCCGAGTGATATAATAATATGCATCTGAACGACAAACAGTGATTTATTCAAGAGCAAATCACTAAATGAGATATATTATTCTGATTCTAACACGTTACCAAGGATTTTAAGTACATCCTTGACGACATTGATTAAATATTTGCCCGTTTTCAATTGGTTTCTTTTCCAGCGCGCTGCTATGCCGTTTGACGCCATGACGTAATAATTGTGACGTCAGAACAGTGATTTGTTGTATAATAATTCACTGTTTTCTGCCTTCTTTGTTTTAATAGGAAAATGAATTGGATCGTGTTAGAATTAACGGTTTAGTGTACGATGTACTGGTTTTCATCGGAGACGTGTTCACATACATACATACATACTTAGCAGATAGAGAGCAGTGATCAATTTGGACACTGTCAAGCAGTTGTGTCTATTGTTTATACCCGATTTCTGTAGAATATTTTTTTCATGCATGTGTCTGTGTCCATAATTCAATACAAGAAGAGTTGTGTCAGCCAATTATTAAGACCATTTATTGTTATACAAACTTTAAGATCTCCGCCCTTGCCTTGATTGTTTTCAGACTTCCGAAGCATATAACGATTTATTTTTTTAAAGAAATGTTAATTTTTAAAAGATATATGCTGATGCAGGAAAATGTTCAGCATTGGCATATATCATTTATGGCGAGAGTAAAAATATGACTGTCTAAAATGAAAGGAAATGAACTGGACAACTGTGGTATCAGCCAAAACTATTAGATAATGTAGGGATAACGCATGTTTTTAACACGAAAGAAAAACACATGCGCTAACGATATTCTAGCATAAAACGCATATTCGGTCTCGGTCACAAACAATCCCGCGGGCTTCTGCAGACGTTAATACACAAAAAACGTGTATTTGCCATACCTTAACCAAGTAAATGAATATATTGTCCATCAACCTCATTAAATTTCAATGAAATGCGCGGTGAAGTCTAAGTTGTTTTTCACGTTGACTCCATTTCCTTTTGAATTATCCGTTTTGGGGCTGTAATACGCCACAGAACGCGCACATTTAATATTACAACACTTATCCCCTCGTTTTATATTAACATGTATTTTACCGTCCTCAGAAACCTGTATGGCACGTGATACTAGCTTCACACTCTAGCATAAAACTGCTGTTATTATCACTTTTCGGGGGTGTTTTAACGGTAGAGAAAGCGTGTGTTGACAGAGAGATTCTCACGTTATAACACCTTTTTATATATTCCGTGGCAATGGGTAAACGGGCTAGGATACTAACCTATCCCTCGGGATTCTGCCGATGTTATAACATGAAAAAAACATTGTTATATCTACATTATCAAATAGTTTTGTCTGATACCCTAGTTGTCCAGTACGGTAATCTAGTTTCATTTCCATATTTTTAGACAGGACTTCACATTGTGACTCTCGCCATAAATGATATGTGCAAATACTGAACATTTTTCTGCATTAGCGTTTTTTTTTTTAAAACTTAACGTTTCTTTTAAAAATAAAAAATCATCCGGATAAATCTTTACATGCATCTGAAGTCTGAAAACGATCAGGGCCAGGGCGGAGACCTTGGCTGACACAACTTTTCTTGTATTGAATTATGGACACAGACACATGCATGAAAAAATAATATAATATCATAAAGAAATCGGATAAAAACAATAGACACAATGGCTTGACAGTGTCCAAATTGATCACTGCACTCTATCTGCTAAATATGTATGTATGCATGTATGTTATAATATAATATAAAAAACCTGTACATCGTATACTAAACTGTTAAATACAAACAACAAAATCTATAAGATATCAAAAATTAGCTCCACAGCGTCAAAACGGTCATTGCGGTATTTGTAATGAGGTTTACAATAACCTGCTCCCGAACATCTCCGCAAAATTTTTATCCTGCGCCAAACATCGCCTTTTTTCGTGCATATGGTGCATTTCAAACTAAAAAATCTTCACTAAAACACCGATTTAGACATTATGATTTGGAAGGTTGACAGGGAAAAGGTTGATAAATATAGTCCATAAAGATATTGGCTTTGTTTTGCAATATTTTCAAAGAAAAGTGGATATAAACTTTAAAATTGCTGAAATTGGGGTAAAGTTTTACATTTAACTTCGCCGTTTTTTGCTTAAAATGGCATCTTTTCAGGATTTTAAATCGGTTTTGGAAACTTCATTTATTACGTGATAAGACTAGTAAGGTGATTTTATTTGATATTTGTTTTTATAGACCGAAATAATGAGAATACTAGCACCACTAAAATTTTCAAATCTATGTATCAATCCTGCGCCGAACATAGCATCCTGCGCCAAACATATCGGGTTACCTAGTGTGGGAATAATTTAAACAATCTTGGTAGAGGGTCACACAAGGATCATTTGTGTAAAATTAATCTCAAATCGGGCTAGCAGTTTCACATAAGAAGATTTTTAAAGTTTCCATTATATACATATAGAGAAAAGTGACCACGCCCTCTGGCTGCCAAGTTTTTTGACAAATCAAAATAATTTGAACAATCTTGGTAGAGTAAATCAATTATCATTCTCGGAGTAAGTCTTCATGGTGTTTATAGACCGGAGGAGATTTGGGAACCTTGATCACTAAATCGCTCGGTTAACAAATCCCTCAAAGGTCCGTAAGTACCACGAAGACATTTTCCTTGAACAATAGTTATTACATCTTAAATACCCTCTTTTGAAGGCTTATAAGATTTTTCACAGGAGGGGCTTTTATTGTTGGAGTTCACATTATTTTAACGAGAAATATAAGCATACTTCAAAAAGATAATTATCATAATACCTTTGAAAATGCACCTCCAGAATTGTCACATGCAGATGCACTGTTTGTTTTAGGTATTCCACCTGCATAATTATTCCCTCCGTCACATGCTTCACTTCCACATTTATCTAAGAAAACAGACAAACTTTTAATGTTACAGATATTCTTTAAGTGGCCACATTGGCTGAGAATGCTAACATGTTTTCCTACAGAGCTGAAGGCATAGGATTCAAATCTAGGCTACTCCCAATGCGGGGCATACTTGGGCATTACACTTTTTCATGAATGTCTTCCGCCACTCAGCTGTAAACATCTGGCAGAAAGGGTTATTTGGTTTTAACTGTTCTTGAAACAGGGCTCTTGAATATAACTTTTTCAGTGGAAAGAAGACACTTTTTGAAATTAAAGGTGAATTGTACAAGAATAGAGAGAAAATGGGGATAGTGTGTGTGTTGCCCGCCCCCACTCCCCCTTCCAATGAGTTTTTAGCGCTAGTGGCCACTAAAAGGGGCCAAGTGCCCCCATTTGAACAAATTTAGGAGAGGACCTTGTAATGATGCTACAGACCAAGTTTGGTGAAGATATAAACAGCTATTCAAAAAAGAAGTTGTTTAATTGTATTTCTATTTTAAGCTCTAGTATATGGCAGGTACCCCCATTTGAAAACAAGAGGGTAACTGACAGTATTTTATATTGACCCTAAAGGGCTCACCCGTGTACAAGGCTTCAAGTGTGTTTGTACAGAGTTAGGTTTCTTCTATGTTAGCCTATATTATATACATGTCACACACACTTTTGAACCAAGGGCAATAATTTGAACAATTACAGTAGACATTACAAATCTGATATCATACGCCAAATTTCAAGGCTCTAGCTATCATTGATTCAGAGAAGAAAATTTTCAAAGTTTCTAATACAAAAGCTTATAGCAAGATTAATCAAAATAACTTGAACAATCTTGGTAGAGGGTCACACAAGGACCATTTGTGTAAAATTATTCTAAAATCGGGCCAGCAGTTTCACATAAGAAGATTTTTAAAATTTCCACTATATACATAATAGGGAAAAGTGACCACACCCTCTGGCGGCCATATTTTTTGACGAATCAAAATAATTTGAACGATCTTGGTATAGGGTCACACAAAGACCATTTGTGTAAAATTATTTTAAATCAGGCCAGCAGTTTCATACAAGAAGATTTTTAAAGTTTCCAATATATACATATAGGGAAAACTGACCATGCTCTCTGGTGGCCATGTTTTATGACAAATCAAAATAATTTGATCAATTTTGGTAGATGGTCACACAAGGACCATTTGTGTAAAATTATTCTAAAATCGGGCAAGTAGTTTCACACAACAAGATTTTTAAAGTTTCCACAATATAAATATAGGGAAAAGTGACCACTCCCTCTGGAGGCCATGTTTTTTGACGAATTAGTATAGATTGAACAATCTTGGTAGAGGGCGACTTAAGGACCATTTGTGTGAAATTATTTCAAAATCGAACCATCGATTTAGAAGGAGATGTCATTTGAAGATTTTTCTGTTCTTAGCTCTGGCGGCCCCTATGTTCAACCAAATGAAATTGTTGAAACAACTTTAGTAGAGGACCATTCAAGGAACATCCATGCCAAGTTCATCAAAATTCATTCAGTGGTTATGGAGGAGATGTCTTTTAAACACAATTGTTGAAGACCGATGGATGAACGCACAATGGACACAGCGTAATCAAAATAACTCACCATGAGCATTGCTAAAAATTGGGAGTGGAACTTACAATGATGCTACAAACCAAGTTTTAGAAGAATTATTTCTATTTTTAGCTTTAGTGGTCCTAAAAAGGAGCCAGGTGTCTGAGGTGATCCTTTCTGAATAATCTTGGGAGAAGACCCTACAATGATGCTATGTAGATTCATTAAAAGGTTCATAAGAAGAAGTCATTTAAAGGTATTTCTATTTTTAGCTCTGTGGACCCTGATAGGGGGAAAACTTAAACATTTTAATAAATTTGACAGAGGACCATGCCAGAATGCTACTGACCAAGTTTGGTGCAATTTTGACAAGTAGTTTCAGAGGAGAAGTGTGATGGACGGACTACTATCAGTAAGCGACCACAATAGTTTGATTCAGCACATCGTGCTCAGTACAGCAAAAAAAGTGAACAGGAAAAACACCTAAATTTCTGCCCTCTCAGTGTGACCTTTACCTTTGAGCTGGGGCTCTGGATTTTATGCAAGAAAAATAATCTTGTTATGGTGGCTAACAGTGCAAAGTTATTTCAAAATCAAACGATGCACAATAAAGTTATAGGCTGGACATAATTTTGTGCACACATAAACATACACACATACAGAGTCAAAGGTAACACTATGGCTAAGTTCACAACGAACTCTGGGCTTGAGTAGAGAACGACTCTATAATCAATAACCCACTTGAAAAGTGTAAGTTAGTACACCATTCGTACCTTCCTTATTGAAGAGCTGAACTCCTCAAACTCCGCTATGAGGCAGAGTTTATTGGTTCCTGGCTTTTCATCATAGCGCTCAATGTGCAGGGAAAAGAGTTTTACATATTTCCAGGGCCAAATTTCTGATTGGTCAGTGACTTTACTGGTGGAAGAAAGTATCATTTACACAACAGCCTACCCTTCCCTTGAGCTCCGACGTGAACTTAGCCTTTATGTCAATCCCTCATTTCTAACGGTGGGAGGAAGAATAAGTCATACACTTTCACACTTCATGTTGTTCACTAGACTTACAAAGTCTGTTGAGATCAAGTTATCTGTAAGGCCAGAGTTTTTAGTAACTTGGGTTACGGGAGCGCCGGTCCTAATTCTCCAAAATCCAAATAAAAATAAAATTCAAAATTGCAATTTTATTTTTATTTTCCACCGACGGTTGCATCTAATTTCCCTGGTGGAAAATAAAACAGTGTCTATAAACCTACAATAAATATCGCAGCGTGTAATTTTAACGGTGCGGAAAGTGGACTGGTATTAGTTTTATCGATTGTATAGTCCCGATACGTGAGCTTTAGTTTTTGTAAAGGAAACCCGTTTAGGTTACGTCAGACAACAACAAAATGGCGACACTCGAGGCTTTCTTCAAAGTATCGGTGAAAAGTTTTAAGTGTGATTTGAAAAAAATTATTCCACTGAAGACAAGCATAACAATCAGGGAGGCATTGCATTCTCTCATAGAAGAAGCATGCGGGGATGATTGTCTAGTCAGCTTTAATGAAGCAGGAGAGGATCGGTTTCGATGTGATTTGGACACGCTGGTCCAGGTCTTAAAAGAGTTGGGGTTAGACTTAATCATTTTAGGCATATCCTATAAATAGATATTGCATGAAAATAGACCCGTCTGAGAGAAAATTTTGCAGCCGTATGACTCATGGAGCCGTACTCGAACCATGCATCTACTGAGCTACCAGGCTGTTAGAGCGACAAATGCACTTTCTTCCCTGTATAGTTTGAAATTTAGTTTTATACTTAGTCTATGACTTCAAATACTGTATGACCTGGTACTCAAGTTTTATTTGGATTAATAGTTTTGACAGCAAGTGACACATGTTTTCAGAGCACACTATTACATACTTTTTAAAATATAACAAGGTGAGAAAAATGTGCAATGACAATAGATATCGAACCCACGTCCTGTTGCGGACAGCCATATCCGGCTTAGAAGCCTGATTAGGCTTGAATTTAACAATTTCAATAAGTTTTAAAGAGATCCTTGCATTACCTGAATGTTCTATTCTCGATTCCCTTTGGGCCTGCTCTTCGAGATCGCAATAAAAACTGTGTTCTTTTGGTTTTAAGGACAAAACAAGAGCGCCGCCAAGCGGGGCAATATACGCCCGAAGGCTTACATCATAGGATGGGAGCAAAATTTTAAGAACTTGACTGCTGTAGCCAAAAGGACTGGAACAGCAAAAAAAAAAACTTCAAAAAACAAATCTAAGTCCACCAAAAAAAATATTCAAAGTCTACAAAAAAATCCTTATCAGGTACAGGTATGTAAAAATACACCTAAAAATTGGAGGTACCATCCATGTTGTACCACAGAAAAGTGGTCTCGGTTTTTCCCTACGGCCAATAATAAAAAAGTTTCAAAATAAGCTATTTATAGTAACATAAAAGGGAAGTAATTAAAAAAAAAATAATTGTAAGTACATACAAGAGGGCCATGATGGCCTTATATCGCTCACCTGTTATCATTGCACTTGAGCACAAGAAGGTCCTCAGAAAAAATATCTAAGTCCAAAGGATAGGAACAACAAAGCGAAGAAATTTAACCAAAAAGAAAAAAAAATTCTTACATGGTATAGATATGTCAAAATACACCTAAAAATTGGAGGTACCATCCATGTTGTACCACAGAAAAGTGGTCTCGGCTTTTCCCTATGACCAATAATAAAAAAGTTACTAAAAATAAGCTATTTATAGTAACATAAAAGGGAAGTAATTAAAAAAAATATTGTAAGTGAACAAAAGAAGGATCAGCCAAATAAATCTATTGACATAAATGAAATTTCAAATCAGTATCTTCATTAGTTATGGAGATATACCTATTTTAATTTGAAATAAAGGGAGGTAATTTGCCATAAAATCAGTTCATAGTTATCTACCCTGATTGTTTCAGTCCAACTAATAATAATAATGAAATTTCAAATAAGTCCTGTAAGTACTTACTGATATAAATCCATTTTGATTACAATCAGGGGAGGTAATCAGATACAAAATAACTCTGGAACCTACGATTGGATCTGATTTGCCGTGGAATCCAAGATTTATTGTTGTTGAAGATATTTTGGAAGTTTGTATCAATAAAAACCATAAATGAAGTCTCTATATGGCTGCAAAAGCTAAAATAGCCAAGTTTGGACTTTTAAGGGGCCATAACTCTGGAACCCATGATTGAATCTGGCCAGTTGAAGAAAGGAAGCAAGATCTTGTGGTGATACAAGTTGTGTGCAACTTTGATTAAAATCAAATCATAAATGAAGCTGCTATTGTGCAGACAAGGTCAAAATAGCTAATTCTGGCCCTTTAAGGGGCCATAACTCTGGAACCCATTATGGGATCTGGCCGGTTCAAGAAAGGAACTGAGATCTTATGGTGACACAAGTTTTGTGCAAGTTTGATTAAATTCAAATCATAAATGAAGCTGCTATTGTGCAGACAAGGTCAAAATAGCTAATTCTGGCCCTTTCAGGGGCCATAACTCTGGAACCCATAACGGAATCTGGCCAGTTCAAAAAAGGAATCGAGATCGTATGGTGATACAAGTTGTGTGCCAGTTTGGTAAAAATCAAATTATAAATAAAGCTGCTATTGTACAGACAAGGTCAAAATAGCTAATTTTGGCCATTTCAGGGGCCATAACTCTGGAACCCATAACGAGATATGGCCAGTTTAAGAATGGAACCGTGATCTTATGGTGATACAAGTTGTGTGCAAGTTTGGTTAAAATAAAATCATAAATGAAACCGCTATCGTGCAGACAAGAAATTGTTGACGGACGCACGGACTGACGACGGACGATGGGTGATCACAAAAGCTCACCTTGTCACTATGTGACACGTGAGCTAAAAAAGAGATCTGCCAAATAAAAACAAGAGCACTGCAATGCAGAGCAATATACACAAAGCAGTCATATACGACCTTTGACCCTTAAGTGTGACCTTGACCTTGAAGCGAGTCATCCAGAACATGCGCTCTGCACGTTGTCTCAGTGTGGTGAACATTTCTGCCAAGCTTCTTTGAAATCCTTCCAGCAGTTCAAGAGTTACAGAGCGGACATGAAACAAACTGATATTTTTGACCCCTAAGTGTGACCTTGACCTTGAAGCGAGTCGTCCGGAACATGCGCTCTGCACGTCGTCTTGGTGTGGTGAACATTTGTGTCAAGTTTCTTTGAAATCCTTCAAGGGGTTCAAGAGTTACAGAGCGGACACGAAACAAACTGATATGACCTTTGACTCCTAAGTGTGACCTTGACCTTGAAGCGAGACATCCAAAACATGCGCTCTGCACATTGTCACGGTGTGGTGAACACTTGTGTAAAGTTTGCTTGAAATCCTTCAAGGGGTTCAAGAGTTACAGAGCGGACACGAAATTGTTAAGGGACAGACGGATGGACGGACAGACGGACACCAGCGTCATAACATAATATGTCCCTTCGGGCGTATAAAAATGTAGTAAAACTCCTACTACTTTGATTATTTTATATTGTCGGTATTTTACATAGTATTATTAAAGAGATTATTTTAAGGTCTAGATAAGGATTCGAACCTGTACTGTAGGGCGACATGAGTAAGAACGCCTTAGACTAGTCTGCCACCGTAACAACCCGAAAATGGTTTTGCAATTTGCCAAATAACCGATATCTATTAATAATCTACCCCAAGACGACTATATGCATTTGGAGACTTTTAACAGTCGTAACATTGCATCTTCGAATGATAAATAGTATTGCCCAAATTGAATGATGGACCTGTCCATTTTAGAAACTTAGCGTGCTAAGGGTTAAAAGGTCAGAAACACAATATGCATAGGATGTGACAACAATACTACACTACACTATATATAATCACACCAACAACAGAAACAGAATACAATGCCAGGCGTGTTTAGTCTCTATTTATTAGCAAGCTATATATATGTTTAAAGCAGGCAAGCAACATGCAAACAATTTCAAGTATTTAATAGTTTCTACAACATAATATTATAACATACAACATGGAGGCTTTAATAAAGAAAGTGGGAATAAAATGCTTCAAATTGGGGAAATAACTAGTCTGATTTATCTAGACTGTGTTGTGAATCTACATTTGCCTGAAACAACAATTTTTTTTAACCCAGTGGCACTTTTTACAAAATAAATTTTTTGTGTTTTTTCTCATTCCCCCCCCCCCCCCCCCCCCCCCCCATGCTAACATATTTTTATTTTTATGCCCTCCTCCTAATGCTCATTTTTGGAAAATCTCCCGTAACCCAAGTTATTAAAAAACTCTGGCCTAATTAAGTTTATTCTTTCTTCATACTGACACTAATATTTTCCAAGAAAAACATTTTCTCTCTAGGCTCATCTCAGTTAGAGTCAGAGGTTAGAGATATTGTAAATTTTTTTAGAAAGTGCTGTCAAAGAGGATTGATTTTATGGCCAAGTGCTTTACATTTAATGACTCTAACAACTGATGCCAGTCTAGGTGTTCACATGTATGGAGTTTTACTTGAATTCACATAAACTATACAATTCACTTCACAACTTTAGTAGGGAAATGGTGCCTCAACACCTTTGCACCCACCCAGAAAAAAATTTTCATGTACATTAAATTTACACTTCAGTGTAATTTGAAGTATGAAATCTTATTGAAGTCATTTAAATCTTTAAGAGAAATAGTGGTGATAGTGGCATTGGTTCCACACACCTTTATCTATTCCAGAAAAAAAAAATGACTTGCATATTGAAACTTCATGGTATCAAGCCAAGTTTCTAGAATGGAATTAAAAACTGCTCTAAATAACTCCAGTCAAGCACAAGTTACATCATCAAATAATGCTTTAAATGGTAAAAAAAAAACTACATACCATTTGTAGGCCCTTCCAATCCTCCATCAGCTTCCAGAGAATGTACACTGGTCTGCTCCTTAAAATCAGCCTGCAAAATATTTTTCCAATAATTGCATTTTTATCACATTTGAAGTCTTCTCAGATGGCAATATAAGTATAAATTTGCATTTATAAGTCACACTGATTCAATGTAAATGCGATTCAAGTTATTGAGTTGAAACGGTTTTTCTATTTTCAGTAATAGTGACTTTGACTTTGACCCTACTGACCCACATCTTTGTCTCCTTGCAATCTATCTATAAACCAAGTTTCATTGCAAATGGTTACTCCTAACTCAAGTTATTGTATTATACAGGTTACTATCATAACTATGCATTAAACAGGCATAGCCTAAATCACACCTTTAAGTCAGCTGAAAGGATATTTATTTTGCACCTATACAAATGTTTACCAGAAATATACTGGCCACAAGATGTCTGCCTGTAACATGTGCAGTATCAATGAAAGGAGTGATGTTGTGGTATAATATCTGACAGCCAATACACACAGGAGTCAAGCTTGACCCGCTGGCGTCAGACCAGAAAGAAAACATGTTTTGCTGTAAGAACCGTTGTCATGGATCGGAAAATGTACTAACCTATTTCAGTCATGCATTTCTCACCTAAAATGCGCAGTTATGTAAATGGGTACTATGCATATTGAACATGAGGTAATTTATCCTCCATTGTGCACCTGGTCACATCATCTCAATATTTCATATCACAGAGACACTTTGTTTTTAAAATTGTACCCACATTCAAAAGGTTTTCTTTGTTTGGGCAATCATTCTAAGACAAGAGTGAAAAAACCCCTTTATTTGCATTTTAATCACATTAAATTCACAAGGATAAGAAATTAGTTTACATGGATAAGAAAACAGAATCACTGATATTTTCAGTGAATTTGTTCTTTACTTTAAATCAATAGACTTTAATACAAAGATAGGAAATCATATAGTTGTATTAGTATATTTACTTCCTTTTTCAACTTGCATGTCATGGCGCTAAAATCTTTCCACTTCATCCTAAACTTTCTCCATTTCTACCTAATCTTAGCTGAGGGAGAAGTGACTTCTCCATAAAATCTTAGCTTAGCTGAAGCCCTGTAAAAATCCTTGGGGCAGTCCATGAGTAATGCTCAAAACAAAAAAATGCCTAGATAGCACATGACATCAAGTAAATATAAAAATTTTGTGCAACATGAAATGATCAACTGCACAAAAATTTTTTATCTCCAAGAAGTGAAATCAAACTTGTTCTCAGTATCATAATAAATGACTGCTTCTACTGCCAGTTAAAAGCATTTCATCATCTTCATCCATGGTCAAGTATATATCCTTAACAGTTGAAATCTTTTACAAATATAATTTTACCAGATTAGATTGTAGATCCCAATTAGGCATGTCAAAGTCAACTCAAACCTACAGCTAATTAAATATAGCTAGCTTAAGATACTGGAGAATGTTGGAAAGATATCACCATAAATATAATATATCCATTCAAATAAAACTTGAACAAAAATTTATAAAATTAATGTGTTTAAAAAATTTACCTCTTCTCCAACAAAACTCTCTTTGCCAGATTCTCCTTTATTGTTTTCAGAGCCAATCTCATCATTTCCTTAAAAAAAATATTCACAATAATAAATCTGGACAATCGCGGTATAGAGATGGTGCCTAAAAATTCAAATTGCCTGTTATATTGCTTTCTGTTGAAAACTGGATACCAGAGTGCCTCAATATTACAACAATTTAGCTTTCATACTTCATGGAAATATTTAATACCAAAAATTTGGTCCTACTTGGGAAAATGAATCCAGAAAAATTTCAAGTATTTAATAGTTTCTACAACATAATATTATAACATACAACATGGAGGCTTTAATAAAGAAAGTGGGAATAAAATGCTTCAAATTGGGAAAATAACTAGTCTGATTTATCTAGACTGTGTTGTGAATCTACATTTGCCTGAAACAACAATCTTTTTTAACCCAGTGGCACTTTTTACAAAATAATTTTTTTTGTGTTTTTTCTCATTTTTTTTCCCGATGCTAACATTTTCCTACTTTATTTTTATTTTTATTCCCTCCTCCTAATGCTCATTTTTGGAAAATCTCCCATAACCCAAGTTATTAAAAAACTCTGGCCTAATTAAGTTTATTCTTTCTTCATACTGACACTAATATTTTCCAAGAAAAACATTTTCTCTCTAGGGTCATCTCAGTTAGAGTCAGAGGTTAGAGATATTGTATTTTTTTTTAGAAAGTGCTATCAAAGAGGATTGATTTTATGGCCAAGTGCTTTACATTTAATGACTCTAACGACTGATGCCAGTCTAGGTGTTCACATGTATGGAGTTTTACTTGAATTCACATAAACTATACAATTCACTTCACAACTTTAGTAGGGAAATGGTGCCTCAACACCTTTGCACCCACCCAGAAAAAATTTTTCATGTACATTAAATTTACACTTCAGTGTAATTTGAAGTATGAAATCTCATTGAAGTCATTTAAATCTTTAAGAGAAATAGTGGTGACAGTGGCATTGGTTCCACACACCTTTATCTATTCCAGAAAAAAAAATGACTTGCATATTGAAACTTCATGGTATCAAGCTAAGTTTCTAGAATGGAATTAAAATCTGTTCTAAATAACCCCGGTCAAGCACAAGTTAAATCATCAAATATTGATTTAAATGGTAAAAAAAAAAACTACATACCATTTGTAGGTCCTTCCAATCCTCCATCAGCTTCCAGAGAATGTATACTGGTCTGCTCCTTAAAATCAGCCTGCAAAATATTTTTCCAATAATTGCATTTTTATCACATTTGAAGTCTTCTCAGATGGCAATATAAGTATAAATTTGCATTTATAAGTCACACTGATTCAATGTAAATGCGATTCAAGTTATTGAGTTGAAACGGTTTTTCTATTTTCAGTAATAGTGACTTTGACTTTGACCCTACTGACCCACATCTTTGTCTCCTTGCAATCTATCTATAAACCAAGTTTCATTGCAAATGGTTACTCCTAACTCAAGTTATTGTATTATACAGGTTACTATCATAACTATGCATTAAACAGGCATCGCCTAAATCACACCTTTAAGTCAGCTGAAAGGATTACCTATACAAATGTTTACCAGAAATATACTGGCCACAAGATGTCTGCCTGTAACATGTGCAGTATCAATGAAAGGAGTGATGTTGTGGTATAATATCTGACAGCCAATACACACAGGAGTCAAGCTTGACCCACTGGCGTCAGACCAGAAAGAAAACATCTTTTGCTGTAAGAACCGTTGTCATGGATCGGAAAATGTACTAACCTATTTCAGTCATGCATTTCTCACCTAAAATGCGCAGTTATGTAAATGGGTACTATGCATATTGAACATGAGGTAATTTATCCTCCATTGTGCACCTTGTCACATCATCTCAATATTTCATATCACAGAGACACTGTTTTTAAAATTGTACCCACATTCAAAAGGTTTTCTTTGTTTGGGCAATCATTCTAAGACAAGAGTGAAAAAAACCCTTTTATTTGCAGTTTAATCACATTAAATTCACAAGGATAAGAAATTAGTTTACATGGATAAGAAAACAGAATCACTGATATTTTCAGTGAATTTGTTCTTTACTTTAAATCAATAGACTTTAATACAAAGATAGGAAATCATATAGTTGTATTAGTATATTTACTTCCTTTTTCAACTTGCATGTCATGGCGCTAAAATCTTTCCACTTCATCCTAAACTTTCTCCATTTCTACCTAATCTTAGCTGAGGGAGAAGTGACTTCTCCATAAAATCTTAGCTGAGCTGAAGCCCTGTAAAAATCCTTGGGGCAGTCCATGAGTAATGCTCAAAAAGAAATGCCTAGATAGCACATGACATCAAGTAAATATAAAAATTTTGTGCAACATGAAATGATCAACTGCACAAAAATTTTTTATCTCCAAGAAGTGAAATAAAACTTGTTCTCAGTATCATAATAAATGACTGCTTCTACTGCCAGTTAAAAGCATTTCATCATCTTCATCCATGGTCAAGTATATATCCTTAACAGTTGAAATCTTTTACAAATATAATTTTACCAGATTAGATTGTAGATCCCAATTAGGCATGTCAAAGTCAACTCAAACCTACAGCTAATTAAATATAGCTAGCTTAAGATACTGGAATGTTGGAAAGATATCACCATAAATATAATATATCCATTCAAATAAAACTTGAACAAAAATTTATAAAATTAATGTGTTTAAAAATTTACCTCTTCTCCAACAAAACATCTCTTTGCCAGATTCTCCTTTATTGTTTTCAGAGCCAATCTCATCATTTCCTTAAAAAAATATTCACAATAATAAATCTGGACAATCGCGGTATAGAGATGGTGCCTAAAAATTCAAACTGCCTGTTATATTGCTTTCTGTTGAAAACTGGATACCAGAGTGCCTCAATATTACAACAATTTAGCTTTCATACTTCATGGAAATATTTAATACCAAAAATTTGGTCCTACTTGGGAAAATGAATCCAGAAAAATTTCAAGTATTTAATAGTTTCTACAACATAATATTATAACATACAACATGGAGGCTTTAATAAAGAAAGTGGGAATAAAATGCTTCAAATTGGGAAAATAACTTGTATGATTTATCTAGACTGTGTTGTGAAT
>NW_026463501.1:0-60275 GCF_021730395.1 Mercenaria mercenaria
GATCACCTCATCAAGATGTTGTGCAGAATTCATGAGTCAGCCATGTCAGTTCAAGGTCAAGGTCACAGCTAAAATCAAAGGTTTACCCTTTCACTATCTATAGCAGTGGCGGGGGATTTAGCTGTCTTTCAGACTGCCTTGTTACTTACAATTTCAGGTTAAAGTTTTGATGCACTTTCACTCTGTCTCTGTTATTACTGAGTGGATTTGATTCAAACTTAAAATAATTGTTCAACATCATCACCCACATCATAGGACACAAGGTGCATAACCCTGGCACCAATTTTTCATGAATTATACCCCCTTTTACTTAGAATTTAAGGTTAATTTTGATGCATATTTACTAAATCTCAGTTATTATGAAATGCATTTGATTCAAACTTGAAGTAGTTGTTCCACATCATCACCAACATCATATGACACAAGGTGCATAACACTTGCACCAGATTTACTGAATTATGCCCCCTTTTTGCATAGAATATACTTATAGAGTGTTTTGATACACTTATCTTTACCTCTCTTAATACTTAATATTTTTGACACTGACTCGGGCAATTGTGCAATATCTTCATCCACCATTGGAGTCATTAAGCACTCAAGTGACAGCTCAAGTTTCCTCATATGTGCCCAGTTTCACTATCCAGCATCGAAATAGTCCAGCACACTGTCTCCTGTGACAGCTGTTGTTAATGATAGCCCTTGTTTTCCTATTTTTGAAGCTACTGTCATGATATTTGATTCATATGTGCAGTTCTGTAACAAAAATGTTTCTTCTAACAAGCTCTTGACGGGCATATTTTGTGACTATGGCACACTTGTTCTTTCTAATAACGCATTTTGTAAAGAAAATTTGTTCCATTTGCACCCCTGCTATTATTGTTGTTCTGTTATTAAAGGGAGATAATATAACTACAAAATATTACAGTTACCGGTACTATTAGTTTAAGTTGTGAAATAAAATTTCAATAATATTATAAATATAATAATAATAAGAAAACAATAGAACTGTAAAAAAAATATTTCAGATAAAGGAAACTTTTACTGCTTATATTTTGGAATAAGTAATCTAGTTTAAATCCTTTATTTGAGATGAGGCTTGTTGTGCATACAAGCCAGCATTTCCCTGTTGAATGAAAACCAAGAAAAGAATGATTCAAGTAGACAGCTTAGTGTATGAGAGGGCCATCTAAGAAACTGCTCTTGTTTAAAGTTTGTTGATTAGTAATGGTTGCATACAATTTCTTATACAATTTTGGTCATTTCTCTTTCCATTTTCCAAAAAAAACAAACTTGTATCACAAAATGAGTTTGTGATATGGCTGGATCTTGCGTATCACTTCACCTTTCTGTTAAATGAAGGGGCATGCAGAGACATGTGCTTTTATTGAAAGAAGTCAGCAGTTTTTAAATTTTAAAGTAAATTTCTCATGAATGGTCCTTGGATGACTATATTTACCAAATTTGCTCATTTTTTTTCAAATTTGTTAGAAAACATGGCTGCCAGAGTTCCCAGTATGTATATACATATAATAGAAATTTAAGAATCTCAGGGCTTTTTTCCCCTATAAATCTACCTCCGGTAAAAGGAGGTAATCCCAGTGCAAAAAAGTATGTTTTTTTCCCAAAGTTGAATTTAAAATCCCAAATGATTATACCTTTTAGGGTTTTTGCTGTTCTAAGATAGTTTTGCTAATTTGTATGTCTATTTAGGTAAATTATAATACTGTTGAACAATTACTGAAATGCAATTCATTAATATTTCACACAAAAACACATTTATGTAGATTTTGGCAATTTGCAAATTGTCCCAATTAAGACAATTTCCAAGAGCATTTTCCCAATTCCACCGGTATCGGTGGCATTCCCAAATTGATGAAAAAAAGGCCTGAATCTATTTGTCAGAAACTGCTTCCCTGATTTAAAATAAGTTTACACAAATTTTCCTTGTGAACCCTTTATTGCAACTGATCAATATATTCTGATCTGTCAAAAAACTTGTCCACCAGAGCTAAATATAATCAAAGCCTTGAAATGTCTGATGGTTGAGGGTTTTTGGTAGATTTATTTTCTGTTTAAATGCCAGTCTATGAATATACATGAATGTGAAACAAAAACAAATTTAATGTACCTCATATCTAAGATGAACTCTGCCTGACCCAGATTGTGATGTAACCATGGGCTGGAATACCTTACCATTGACAGATCTTATATAATCTAAATGGTCAGTGTGAGTGGATACAGGTTAAATAAGAACTGCTTGTTCATTGATAATTCATCCGCATTTTTCATGAATGGGAAGACTATTTTGTGTAGCACATGAACATCCCTTGGATGTAATTCGGAATAAAATAAAGATGCTATGATTGTCAGAAATACACTTTAACTTTGGTAGCGGGATAAACCCGCAACCAAAAAGAATCTCCAAACAGTATCTCCTAAACCTTTCAGTTACTAAAATATTATAGATTGTCAAAACACTTGTTGTGATCATCCCATTAATATCAGGCAAACATGCCTCAAGTACTTTAGATAAAATAGATACACTGATCGGATGTTCATTTGGTGTTGACTTTTCACATGCAAATTAGACTTGCTGCAAACTTTCTGTGAACATCTTGCTGTAAACGTCCTGTGAACTTCTTGCTGTAAACATCCTGCGAATAGGTTGTTGTGAGCTTGCCGCAAACAAGCTTAGAACCGTGACTGCAAAAGGAAACTCAGCCAGAAATTGCCAATAAACTAGCTTGTTCAGAAATAGTGCAGTAACGAAATAATAGGAATTATGAACAAGAATTTATTCTATAAACTTGAGTACTGAGGCTATGACAAATTTAAATTGCCAATGCTTGAACTTCTTCATATCATGCAATGTAAATAACTGTACACATATTTATTTTATCACAGTAACATTTTTTCATTACATAATTGCTTATAATATCTTTGGTTGTGCAATTAAAACCTGGTATTTCGGTTCTCTGTTCTTTTAAGGAGGAAGACTTTTTTAACTTAACTTTTTTTTCTAGATGTTTTCTCATGGACACATTTACCAAAATGTAACATTATAACAAATTAAATCAATCTGGGTGTACTGATTTGAAGATGTCAATTCCCTTCACCCAGACACTGAGATACGATATGTTAGTGTAGTCGTGAACGAAAAGAAGAAGAAGATATGTTAGTAACATTTACTTAATTATGAGATTTCAGGTCCGGAACATAATTACAGCTGCTGGTTTTTCTAGAAGGACTATGATGGTCATACTTGCAAACAGACAGTGACATTGCATAGGCATAGGAAATAGAGATCAATATAATTGCACCTTTACTAATCCTACCAGGTGTTCTGTATTACAAAAGTGGATCTATTGTGACATTTTGATACAAGCAAAACTGTATTATCTGCACTATTATTTACCTACAGGTACTTCGTTTTATTATTGGCTTGTTAAAAGTTAATTTTTTACCATATGTAAGTTGACAGAATCATAGGAACCATGTCTTAAGGGGTAAATCAAACACAAATGAATAAATCCTTAATGATTTTGTTGTGCAAAAAAGTATGATATTGTGTCTTAAACAGTTTTCATTTTCCACTCAATTGTGTAATTGCAAGGGAAGTAAACTAATAGATCTCTACTTATAAGTACTAGCCCAAGGCAAGAGTTGTCATTCTTTGTGGATCACAACTTTAAATTAAAAATTAAAACTTCTGTTATTGATATTAACAAAACTATCATAAACTTCACATTTGTGAAATCATTTTTGGTTATTTCAAGGACTTGGAAATTAATTTCTAGACTTTATTTAATGTAATTCTATCATTGAAAATTTTAGGGCCTATCTCTACATTGCACACTTAATCTGACTATATGGACTGTTTTATTAATATCTTTACATGCTTTACATAAAAATATGAATTATGACATTTTGGTTTATAGAAACTAAAGTTACCACGATTTTACTAATAAATCAGTTTAAAAAAGATCCTTCATATATACAGGTTTTGGCAAATAGAAACTCTTTCAATGGTATCGGCATTATCTCTCAAATAATAATTGACAGTACTATTTTGTAAAATTTTAAACAAATTTAATCATCACAGATAAGTATCAACTATTAGAACAAATATTCCAGAAATAAAAGGAAAATTTTCATTAGAGAACAAAACTTAACAAGAGGGTCATGATGACCCTGGATCGCTCACCTGAGTAATATGAGCAACATGTTTCAAATGTCAAACTTATGTTAAAATATTAAGAAAGTCAGTAGGTCACATTCATGGTCAATGAAATTCAGTTTTACGATCGGTGTGCAAAACTGTACATGTCTTCCAAATTTCAAGGCTTATCTTAAAAAACAAGAAAGTAGGTCAGCAGATCAAGGTCACAGTCAAGTGACATCATATTACTTAGGGTCATCAGGTAATTATTATTAAACAGTCTTGGAAATAAGATCAGGGTCATGTAGGATCAAAAACTAGGTCACCAGGTCAAATCAAAGGAAAAGCTAGTTTTTACTGTAGAGGCCACATTTATGACCATATCTTAATGAAACTTGGTCTGTATGTTAATCTTGAATATCTATAGGTCAGATTCAGATCTGTGTCAGGTGGGGTCAAAAACTAGGTCACTAGGTCAAATCAAAGGAAAAGCTTGTGAACACTCTAGAGGCCACATTTATGGCTGTATCTTCATGAAACGTAGAAAGAATGTTAATCTTGATGATCTTTAGTTCAAGTGCGAATCTAGGTCATGTAGGGTCAAAAACTAGGCCACTGGGTCAAATCAAATAAAAAGCTATTTAACACTTTAGAGGCCACATTTATGACACTTTAATGAAACTTGGTCAGAATGTTAATCTTGATGATTTAGGTGAGCGATACAGGGCCTTCATGGCCCTCTTGTTTTTGTTTTTTTGCAATATATATATATATATAGCATAATGTATTTGACAGAGCAGCATTTCTGTTTTGGTATCTGCAATCATCACTATAATATGTTTAATCCTATTATCATTGACTAAAACATTTTCAATGTAATTGGCAATACAACTAGCAAATGAATCAGCGGAAAGGTCGCCTTGACCTTTATGCCAGAAATAGCATGACTTGTGACTTCCCAAAGGGGTCCGACACGTGTGGGTCACCATAATATTCCCAAGCCACTGGGGACAAAAACATGGGTCACAGTTATATATCCGGTGACCCATGTTTTTGTCCCCAGCGGCTTGGGACTATTTATTATGCCATATTAAGGTTACCCACACGTGTCAGACCCATTTGGTGACTTCCCTACATTTCAAATTGAAGATTGTAAAATTATGACAAGCAAGTTTTATCTTATAATACAATGCACTTGTGTTCAGATTAGGAGTTAGAAGTACAGACTGCCGATCAATTGTAAAGACTCTAACAGAGTTATCAGTCAAACTGAGCTCTTTGTTACACTGCTTTTCTTTCCTGGCTCCCAATTTCCTACTTTGATGAGCTTTGAATACCTCTTCTGATTCATAACCACAATAAGCGTCACACTGATCTTTCTTTGGTGAAAATAAACTTAAGATTCATGCCAGAAAACACATCACTAAACAATCGTTCACTAGCAATTGTGTCGCCAACAGATTGTTATTTGTATTCGTTATACAATTCATGAAATGTGTGAAATACTGGTTCTAAAATTTGTTTTATCTCTCAGTACAGAAAATCCTGCTTTAGATGTCTGCTGTATGTATATCTGCATTCTTTTAGATATTTAATTGTTGATGCTGTATTTTATGTTCAAATATTAAGAGAACAACCTTTTAATGTATTACATCATTCTCTTGTTTCTTGTTGTAGTCCAAAACCTTGTATTTCAAATTTCTTGAAGCAGTTGTGTTAAATATAGAAGCACTTCCAAAAAGTCATATCTCTATTTTCAATGAAACTCGTATCATAATTTTAATCATATCAAGTTTAAATGCACTAAAAAGGTATAAGATTCAAAAGTATCAAATAATAGGTAGATTGTCTGTGTAGTTATAACAGATTATCCGTAAAAATCAAATTATTCAAAGATCTTTGTTTACCAGCACCTAAAAGCATCAATAATCCCCTTAAAATTTTGTAAACATTTTGAATACATGAACCCTCATATTGCACACTAGATTATGTTACAACATAATGAATAAAGTTAATAAGTACTTTTTTCCTTCTTCAGTGTTTACAATGTACGAGATACGAGGTTTCCGTCTGACGTTATATTTTCAGCTGTTTAGAATATGAGGTTACATCACATGACATTATTGGCGAAAACAATTGGCATAGAGGTACGATGTTTTGACATATTAAATGCACACTTTATCTCTCACTGTCTCACATTATCAAAAAGTAATTTTTCGAAATTTCCAAGATACGAGGTTTTAATCCCCGACCAATGATGTTATGTCTGGCAGATCTTTCACAAAGTCAATTACAGTTTTACACTTATCAAATTTATAAACTAAAATTGTTGTTTTTATAATTTCTTTTAGATAATTTGATTCAGCTGCAAAAATTTGAGCATATATTCAAAATGCATCATGTTTACTCAGGCATATACCAGAATACCGGTAGGTATCAGAAATAATTTTTCTGACTTAAGTAAGAATATGTTCCTGTCATCCTGAAAGAGCGTCACCATTCACATTTGAAGTAATACAAACAGTCTAACATGGTCCAAAACATCTGGTTGTAATTAGATTTAATTTCAGACATGTACTGTGACCTTACATGTAATGTTACAAATTAATTGAGCTACTGTTACCTGCTGAAATGAAAGCTGTTGATGAACAGTTTACCAAAATATTACAATTTTCTAAGGTCTTCTGATGAATAAACTGCTATCATTCATCACCAAACTAGTATTAAATCAGTTGCAGCATGATCATGGCTAGTAGCGAATACCCTGCGAATGGGTTTGTTCCTGGCATGTTCACATCTTTTTGACCATTTCTTAAAGGAACTAGTCTGATTTTGAAATTATTTTTCAGAAATGTTCCTTTGGTGACAATCTACCAAGATTGTTCATAATTATTCCGAGTTGTCAAAAAACATGGCAGCCAAGCTGATGGTAGAAAAATCTTCATATGACATCTTCTAAACCCAGTAAATTCTGATAATCAGTATAATTTGTATTTTTCAGGAGTAATGTTTTGTAGGTAAATACAGGTTTGGTCTGGAAAATTTATTTTGTTTCTGGAATAGAAGGGTTACAGTTTATAGGGGTATTTTTTCAAGTAAAATAAGAATGCCAATTTCAGGACTGCAGAGTTTGCCAGTTTGTAGGGTGTTCAGGGGTTCCTGTTCAGAGGGTTTCACTGTATATAGTTTAATCATTCAAAAATCCAGCAAGTATTCCCTACACTGAAAATTGTCTCATAATATACAGCTTCAGTCAGAAAGCATTATCCTCCGCTAAAGGCAGAAGGATATCGTTGTATCCATCTGGCTGTTTGTCCGTCTGTCCTTCCATCTGTCTGAAATTGAAAATGCTTATACTTAAACAAGTATTTAAGATAGAATCACCAAACCTTGCATAATTATTAGTTAACACATGACCTTTGCTCACATGTAGTATATCCCAATTGACTCATTAAAATTTAAAAAAAAAAAGAGTTTTTATGCACTCCAACGGGGAGGCATATAGTAGTCAGACTGTCCATCTGTTGGTTTCTGATTGATAACTGAAGAAAGCTTTGACCTACATGCATCAAACTTAAATGGATGATTGCCTACGGTAATTAGAGGGCCCCTATTGTTTTTGGGGTTAGTTAAAGGTCAATGTCACAGCGACCTTGAAACTGAAAACAGTTTCCGATTGATAACTGAAGAACGCCTTGACCTACAGGTGTCAAACTTCATAGGATGATTGCATGTGATCACTAGATGATGTGTATGATTTTTGGGATCACTTGGTCAAAGGTCAAGGTCGCAGTGACCTTGACTGAAAATGGTTTCCGATCAATATCTGAAGAAGGCTGTGGCATACAGGCATCAAAATTAATAGGATGATTGCCTGTGGTCAGTAAATGACCCCCTTTTTAGCTCACCTGTCACATAGTGACAAGGTGAGCTTTTGTGATCACCCTTCGTCCGTCGTCAGTCCGTCTGTCCGTCCGTCAACAATTTCTTGTCTGCACGATAGTGGTTTCATTTATGATCTTATTTTAACCAAACTTGCACACAACTTGTATCATCATAAGATCTCGGTTCCTTTCTGGAACTGGCCAGATCCCATTATGGGTTCCAGAGTTATGGCCATTAAAGGGCCAAAATTCGCTATTTTGACATTGTCTGCACAATAGCAGCTTCATTTATGATTTTATTTTAACCAAACTTGCACACAACTTGTATCACCAAAAGATCTTGGTTCCTTTCTTGAACCGGCCAGATCCCTTAATGGGTTCCAGAGTTATGGACCCTGAAAGGGCCAAAATTAGCTATTTTGACCTTGTCTGCACAATAGCAGCTTCATTTAGGGTTTGACTTTAACCAATCTTGTACACAATTTGTATGACCACAAGATATTGGTTCCTTTCTTGAACTGGCCAGATTCTGTTATGGGTTCCGGGGTTATGGCCCCTGATAGGGCCAGAATTAGCTATTTTGACCTTGTCTGCACAATAGCAGCCTCATTTATGATTTGAATTTAATCAAACTTGCACAAAACTTGTGTCAACATAAGATCTTGATTCATTTCTTGAACCGGCCAGATCTCTTAATGGGTTCCAGAGTTATGGCCCCTGAAAGGGCCAAAATTAGCTATTTTGTTATCGAAATGGATTTATATCAGTAAGTACGTTTAGGACTCATTTGAAATTTCATTATTGCCTTTAGTTGGGCTGAGACAATCAGAACAGATAATTATGGACTGATTTTTTGTTAAATTACCTCCCATTATTTCAAATTAAAGTTGGTATATCTCCATAACTAATGAAGATACTGGTTGGAAATTTCATCTGTTCTTAGACTATCAGATTGACTTGGACAGTCAGTGAAGATACATACTGACTGAATTTATGACAAATTACCTCCCTTTATTTTTTATGTAAATGAGTATACCTAGCAGCTTCTAATGAGATTGGTTTGAAATGTTATTTATGTCTTCCATGGTAAGAAATAGTCATGTTAGATAACTATTGATTGAATGTTTATCAATATGAATACTTTTCTAATATATTGTTAATAACCTCCCCTGATTTCAATAAAAATGGATTTATCTCAGTAAGTATTTATAGGACTCATTTGAAATTTCATTATTGTCATTAGTTGGACTGAAACAATCAGGGTAGATAATTATGGACTGATTTTATGTCAAATTACCTCCCTTTATTTCAAATTAAAATGGATGTATCTTGGTAACCAATGAAGGTTCTGATTTGAAATGTCATTTATGCCATCAGATTGTCTAGGACAATCAGGGTAGATAACTTTTGACTGAATATATGACAAATTACCTCCCTTTATTTCATGTAAATGAATATACCTCGGCAGAATCTAATGAGATTGGTTTTAAATGTTATTTAAGTCTTCCAGGGTAAGAAATAGTCATGCTAGTACAAAAATGCAGCATTTGAGCGTAGGATACTCAAACTTGATATTGAAATTGGCCCTGACTAGTATGTGACCCATAGGTCAAAAGGGACTGTTATAACAAAATGTTTATCCTGATGATATTTTATGTGTATGCCTATGTGATCTTTGTTAGAACTTGATCTTATCATTTAGAGCAATGGTACTCAGGTGAGCGATATAGGGCCATCATGGCCCTCTTGTTGTGTTGGGCATCAGTAGGTCAAAGGACAATGGTCACATTGACCTTAAGATTGAAAACGGTTTCGGATCGATAACTGAAGAATGCTTTTGTCCACAGATGTCAGACTTCATAGGATGATTGCCTGTGGTCAGTAGATAAGCTCTATGGTTTTTGGGGTCTGTTGGTCAAAGGACAAAGTTCATAGTGATCAAGGGAGGCCATCATTGGGGAGGGGAGGGGCATGCATGTTTTACAAAGTTAACATATCTTGATTCCCTAGATTTGTTTGAAAAGAATTGGAATTGTTTATGTAATTCACAAAGTATTTCATCACTATACCTCAAAAAATTATTAATTAGCACATGACCATTGCTCAGATATTGTATTATGTCCCTTGACTGAGTAAAAGCAGAGTTTTTTCCTTGGTTTGATAAAAAAAAGAATTGAAAATGATTATAATTCAAAAAGTACCTCAGCTGGAATCACAAAACCTCACATAGCTATTAATTAGCACATGACCTTATCTCACATATTGTATCATCCCCCGTAACCCCCTTAAAGTTTTCCCCCTTGATTTGGTGAAAAAAAAATTAAAATGCTTATAATAAAAAAAGTATTTAATTAGAATCACCAAACCTCACATAATGGCTGATTAACACATGAACTTTGTTCACATTTAGTATTATCCCCCCAGTGATAATTTTAGAGAGAAAAAAAATGAGTCCTTGGGGGACTCATAACTTTCAAATCTATGGGTCCCAAGAGGGAAACTATGGGTCCCATCTAAACAAAGAAAATTCTGCAACTCAGCAAACACTGACAAAACATTCAAGTACTGTAACCTCGGCGATATATGACCATTTTGTGTCAACTCACTCACTCAAGTACTGTAACAGTTAAACAAACTGCCTTGTCGGTTATCCTGTATAAAGAATATGATCTATGGACAAGTCTTTCCTCAGGTCCGAGCCTGCAGACACAGGACGTGACCAGGCAACTCGGTGTGTCTTGCAAGGGACCAGACTCTCAATAAAAATAATTTAATAATAAAAATGATTTAGGGCGTTCGGTAGCTAGGTTCTGTAACTCAAGAGTCACTGACTCTTCAGCCTAAATTTTTAAGGGTCAAAATCAGCTTTTCAGGGGTCAAGCTATACTATTATAAATGCAACTTCCAGAGACTATCAAAGGTCACTAACATCATCATATAACCAAAACTGTCAAGCTCAAGAGATATTGTATATTTATATACAGTTCATATTGTATATTTATATACAATTCATCATACTGTTAAAGATGCATTTCAGTTAAACCCAAAATAAAATACTAGGGATGGGAACGAATATTCGGATATTTGAATATTCGAAAATCGGCCGAATATTCGAATATGAAAATCAAATTCGAATATTCGTAAATTAGTGTATATTAAGTATAGTTTATTTGGAATATTTCAGAATAAAACCGTTTGTTCTGTCGTGTTTGTTTATCGTATATCAAAAGATGTCCAATTAACAAGAAAAGGGCTATGCATAATTGGCAGGGGCTACCGTTACGGATTAACAGTTTGCAACAGGTGTAAATGTGATACATGTCAAAAATGGTCCAATTAACAAGAAAATTGCAATGCATAATTGACAGCGAGGGGTCATCGTTACGGATTAACAGTTTACACCAGGCCTTTTATATTGGCGCCTGTTTTATGTAAAAAAAATTTAGATTTTTTTTTTTCAAAAACAATACCAAACTTGTAGATATTGGCGATCTTTTTGCAAAATTTTGTTTAACATTTCATACTGTCCACTGAAACGGTTTTCATCCACAGCGCCCGGGCAATCGGCCGTATTTGAAATAAATTTTGAAGTAGTTTATAATAAAATCAAGAAATAATATATGATCATGTTGAAGGAGGTTTAGTCTGCCTTCGTTAAGTCTGTCGTTTTTTTTTACTCGCCGATTGAAAGTTTTCAAAATGGCGGCGGTAATACAACAGCGCGACACATGCTTGAATTGGATGACCTGCTATTTTTAGATAATGTTGCGACGGTCTAAATTTTAATCGATTTGAATGTTTCTTCTTAAAATCTGAATTAGTTAAATTTGTTCATGATTATAATAACAGAGTCGTGAAATAATACACTAGGATCGGCGGGTCTAACTAGGTATGGTCGGGTTACCTGAAACAAACATTTTTAGGCCTTATTACGTTTGATAATTCACGTTTTAAACAGCGGAATATATTGTGTATCAATTAATAAAGATTTAAAAATTCCATTAAAACATGCCGAACATTCGAATATGGCAAACAGAATATTCGAATATTGATTTCAGTATTCGTTCCCATCCCTATAAAATACACATAGAAAATTATGATCAAACAATTTTCATGGCACTTCCCTCAGTTCCTTCACAACATTTCAGTGATGAACAGTAGGGCTGTGTATTGGTTGGAATGATCGATGCGATATATATATTCGTATGAATAAAAATGATCGATATTCGATATATCATATGATATTCTTATATGTATAAGTATGTGTCATTTAGTTACACTTTTTCATAAGCTTTTAAAAATAACGTGTATTTTTCGATTAGTAATGAATTCCGATGACTTCATAAGTTTTGCAGACGGCATGTTAGATACCCTCTCTTACGAATCACGAGTTACGACACCATTATAAAAAAGACAGCATATTCTAATTAGAACCCATCGCTAATTGTTTCATTGACTCAATTAACCCTAACCCTGCTAAATTTCTGTAATGAACTTGTCCATCTTTCAATTTGGACAGTACCATTAACTATTAAAAAGGGTGCTTACCAAAAAGATACTGACTAAATGGTGAACAGTGCAGACCATGATCAGACTGCACAAAAGTGCAGGCTGATCTTGGTCTGCACTGGTCGCAAAGGCAGAATCACTTGCCGCCAGCAGGCTATTAGGGTTAATGAAATGAAATGGAAGTAATCAAATCGTCAAGAGTAACAAATACAGAAATACTACGAGTGTACTTTTCCACTACGTAAATTAGGTCACACATGCTTTTGCAATGGAAAATTACCAGCTTGACGTTTTGATTTCTTTGGAAACTAGCGGGTAATTTCCCATCAGTGCTTGAATAAAGATAAATAACCAATGATAAATGGGTCTCCTCACATCGCGTGCTTAATTTACATATGACACATCATGCTTATACTATTGTACTAAATACAAACAATATTCACCGGGAGTTTGATTGACAAGGGACAGAACTTTCGAACTCGAGACTCATCAAAGAAAATTTCTGTGGGTCAAGCCGACGTACGGGGCATTTTCTGTGCGGGTCAAATAAGAGTTTCTCGAATTTTGTGGGTCAAAACCCTTTTGTAGTTTCTGTAATTTTCACTTTTCGGTTTGATGATGCATCCCGTAGGATGCTCATACTTCAAGACTTTGCGTCCCCGGCAGATTTTATGCGTATACGACGCAGGTCACAGACCTAAAATTATCACTGTCCCCCTTGACCTAGTAAAAGGAGAGTTTTCCCCCTTGATTTGGTAAAATATAGAGATTTTTTACTGTACCTAAGTAACCTGTTGATGGATTTTCATAAAACTTTACACAAAATGTAGATCAGATTTTGTCAGGATTACTTTATTACCCAGTTATTGCACTTTAATTATTTTACAATCCATACTGGTAAATTCCCACATAACAAAACCCTTACAGAAGAAAAAGGCCTGCTGCGTACTCTTGCCGTGTACATACAGCGTATATGATGCGTACATGATGTGTACTGAAATCAAGGGCTTTAAATAGTACGCAGGATATACACCGCACATACACCGATAGTACGTTTGTAGTACACTTTTGACATGCAAATGAGCTCTGCCGCGTACTACTTGCTGCGTACATGCTGTGGACTACATAGTACACAGGATGTACGCTGGAGGAATTTAGTATGCGGGAAATAGTACGCAGCATGTACGCGGCACATACACTTTTCACATGCAAATGAGCCTGCGGTGTACTACCCCTGCGGCGTACATGCTGTGTACTCCTGCGGCGTACATGTTGTGTACTCCTGCGGCGTACATTCTGTGTACTCCTGGCCCGAGTCCTGCGGCGTACATGCTGTGTACTCATGCTGCATACATGCTGTGTACTCTTGTGGCGAAACTGCTGTGATAATGTAAATTCCTTACCCCACCAACTTTCTTATGCAAATGCTGATCATTTGGACAGAAAAAAACAGAAAAAAGATAAGTGACATGCATCAATAAGTATTTACCCTTACCAAAATAATGTAGATTGATGTTATCAAATAAATTAGTATGCTTTTCTTCATCCACTTTTCAATGAAATAAATCAATTTTTGTAGCATGTTATTTGGTAAACATCTGAAGAAAATGGCGTAACTGCATCAAGGGGAAACAACTTTAATGCAACTAAATATAAGTGTTATAAATTTCAAAGTATCTGCGGTGTACATGCAGTGTACTATTTTCTTGTACAAGTCCCTCCTGCGTACATGCAGTGTACTCCTTAAATTTTCAGAGTCTGTGCTGCGTACTTGAAGTGTACTAGTGACCTCCTGCGTACATGCTGTGTACTCGTCGAAATAGTACGCGGCATGTACGCGGCATGCGGTGTATGTAAAATGTACTCCTCTGGCGTACTACTGTGTTCGCGGCATATACACAGCAAATACGCAGCATGTACGCCACAGAGGCTTGCTTCTGTAAGGGAATAATCCATTGATGGATCTTCATAAAACCTAATACAAATATAGATCATTGTAGTGCAAAGTTTATCCCCTTGAATCTGTAAAAATCAAAGTACTGAGAGGACTGATGGGGGCAATGCTTTGCAGTTTCAAGACTTGATGTAACCCATTCATGTCAGGGAAGTACATGCAGGCATTGTGTAATGCACTTGTGTGTGGCAAAAACTGGAGTGGTCACAACTTTAACAGTGCACAACAATAAAAAAAATGTTAATTTTGTGTTCAATACACTTCTATATTTTGTTCAAAAGGTAAAGATAAAAAAAATATAGTCTTGTTCAATAGCAGTTGTTTATCAACAAACAAAAACCTTTCATTGCCAGGTTTGATAAAATGTAAAAGATAAAGCTATACAATGTATTTCAATTTCTTCAGTACTTCTGTTTGCACTAGGTTCGAGTAAATTAGGATACGAAACGCCCGTGGAAAAAGAACAAGATTTCTGATGGTTCTGCCTTCGAATATCACCATCAGAAACCATTTGCACCCTCAATCAGATGAAATACAATAAACTGGTAACATAAATGTACATCTGCAAGGATAATTACCAAGAAAATGAGGCCAAAATATAACGGGCACCTGCGGCAAGTTATCATCGCGGAATGGCTGATTACCTCCCATAGCAAAAATTAGTCGGTCTGAAAAATGATAAAATACGTATATGTACGCGCAATTATAACAGTATTTAGCGCACTCTTTACGTTAAACGATAATTTTCCTGCAGATAAATACCATTTGATTAGCGTATATGGCGTTTTTTGATATAAAACTCTGGGAATGAATTTTTTCTTCTGTCCCTTTTCAAGGATTTCCCGAACATTATATGTTAAACACTTCATATACATAATGTTCTGATCTTTAGACTAAAGAATCGGGCACATGTTCAGTTTGGGAAATGCTGTACTTTTCCAGAATAAGCGTGTTTCTATTGGCCGTATAGTGAGGTCGGATTTCTGGAAAAAGTAAAAAAATATCTCCCCTGATTTGCGGTGGCGTGGTGGTTGCTATTGAAATGACTGCATGCCCGCAAGATTCTGATGCCATAACTTTTGACAACATCTCTATGGATTCAAATCTTCCCTAGATGACATGTATATTAACCCTTAGCCTGCTGCAGGCGAATTTAACAGCCTTTGCAAACAGCTTGGAACCAGATCAGACGCCGATTAAATCGGCGTCTGATCAGGTTCCAAGCTGTTTGCTACTCTGACAATAGTTCTTCCAATTTTGGAGCAAATTGAATGAACTTTACAATTTTAGCAGACGACATTTCCAGCAGACGACAATTTATCTAGCATGCTAAAGGTTAAGGATGCTCTCTCCAGTTCACAGTGCAAATCCATATCGACGGACTCTTTGCAAAATCTGCTATATCAGCGGTTTCTTTGCGTCGACAACGGCTATTTTTTGCTATAAACAGTGCCCAGGTTGGTATGGGAGGCGAAGAATCGAGCTGCCATCCATGATCATAGGTATGCTGCTCAAAAATAAGTAGAGCACGGAACATTAGACTGTCTTTTCTATGTTTTATAGTGTTTACTTTTTAATTATCAGCGGTTTTGCTCGCAACTCGATGAAATTTGTTGATGGTGTACTGACATGGAACACTAGCCCGACTTTTTCCATAGTCTTAAACCAGTTTTTGCTTTGATATCATACATATCAAGCGCACTATTTGTATTCATTTATCAATATTCTTCCAAATAATAAAGATAAATGTGCCGAAATGGAATTTTTCAAAACCCCTTACTTTCGGTTTTGTCGTGGCACTGGCGGTCTCTCTACATACCAGTTTTTTTCTTTTTTGATGCACAGACAGGCTTTCTGTATTACGCACAGAGAGGCTCTATGCTAATGACTATCTGGAAACATTATAGCTTAATTAATTTGGTGTGTATATCTGACTTTTTATAACTGCCAACCTGTTTATAGCAAAGAATCGCCGGTGCCGACGCAAGAAACTGTTGATAAAGCATATTTCGCAAAGAGTCCGCCGATATGGATATGCACCGTGCAATTGTGTATTAAATTTTAGTAACTATTTGAAATTCAATTCATTTTTAACTTGTGTGGACACGACATTTTGATTAATGATTTACAGCTGATTTCGAGATCAAAATATATAATTATACATAATATACAATCACGAATAAGGACAGTCCGACTAAGTACATAAATATGCCTTTAAGCTTTAAAATGTTCTTAATAGTTGGTGTAAAATAGAAGTAATCTGTTCATAGTTGATTTTACGAATTCAAACAATGAGAGAAAAAATCTACTGCCGATTATTAGATTAGATAATATGATAATTATAAAAGTTATTGGATTTCAGAATAGGTCACATGATCAAAACAGGTGTCGGTTTCAGAATCAATCACGTGATCAAATCAGGCGTCTTTATTATTCTTATGCTTAAGTAGATCTATTATAATTTATATTTATAATGCAGTTTAGCTTTCTTCCGATACTGTTGTAAATATAAAATGTGTAAATCTATTTAATCATATCTTGATCAAAATATAATTGCAAATTGCAATATTAAAGTTATGTTTGGTAAATTTTTTTACTTTGGAACTTGTTTTCTGTGTGTTGTCAGGTTGGTCATAAGCTGGACAAGAAAATTGAAAGACGGTTTGTTAAATCTGGGGGCATTGCCCCCAAAAAGGAACCAACAAACCGTTGCCCGGTCCTTTCAAACAAACTTGCACGGTCTTTTTGGACATTATATAAACTTGTGTATATATGGAAATTAAATATCTTTCAAAATATAGTCCCCTCATTCACACAACAACTTATTTGGCAGGGGATATAAATTCCCTGAATCAGCTTGTGTTTGGCTCACCTGAGCACAAAGTGCTCATGGTGAGCTATTGCGATCACGCTGTGTCCGGCGTGCGTCCGTCGTCAACAGTTGTGTTTAAGGGGACGCATACTTTGAAATTAGAAAAAAGTGGGTGGGGTATGATAAAATTTACCTGCAAAAAAGTACAAGGTTTTGGTACATGAAATGGATACTGTTTCAACTGTTATAAGTACATAAAGGATTGCTCACTAAAATAAAAATGAGAAAACTGAAACAAGAAAGTTATTGTTGAATTACATAAGACTTATTGTGTACATTCAAAGTCAACAATTAAGACTTTCTGGTGCGAAAATAATAGTGCTTCACCTTGTCCAAACATTTATCAATGTCCTACAGATTCTAATTTAAAGAAAGAATGTGAAATATGGTCACTATCTTGCTTTTCATTTCGCATATGTAAGCTAAAACACATTATTTAGTTTGTTTACAAAGTAGTGCATAAGAAAAGATGCGGTGGTCAAGGAATGCCACATTCCAAAACTAAAAGAGTATATTCCCCTTACTACATTAAACATTTATCGTTACAGAAGTCTAGTGGCTTATAATAAGGGCCTAGAAATGTTGCCATTATTAGTTTTTAACTTGGTATTCATGAACTACAATGCACTTAAATATCAAAACACATTCAACAAACTTTTGAAAATGTATTGTCTTAAAAATCCCTAAAATAAGGTATGAAATTTGGTTGAGAGGTCCAATCAATTTGTATATGTGCAAAAGTAACATTCTAATCTTGTTCACAAAAGTTACTAATACACAGCAGGCATGTCAATGATCAAAACTGGACGAATATACAGTTATCCTCACTTTAATGTCATTTATAATTTGTCCTTGAATTCTCCACCATACTTTTCATAACTCTGTTTGCATGAGTTGCATGAGAATGCTGTCATTCACGTAAAAAATGGGGTCAAATAAGTTGTAAATGCAATATCATCTAAACGTAATTAATGGATTATGCAGTTCAAGATAAACTTTATCTCATAACGTAACGAACATGTATAATGTTGTAACAACAACTTTACTTACACTGATTTAAGTAGCAGTCGGTTTATAAGTGACTTTATTGATTCATTTTGTGTTTTGTTATTGTCAAAAAGTATAACGGAAGTGCCTCACAACTGAAGCTGAAACCAGTTCGATGCGCAAAGTAGTCCGATGTAAGTAATATTATTTGACAAATGTCCACAGAAATTAATAATTTTCTAATATTAAAGACGAATATCTGAATAGGATTCATTATTTGATAAGAAATTATAATCATCGACATGTTTTTTTTTTAAAAATCGTACACGTGCTGACACCTAAGTTGTCTCCCGTTGTTTATTAGAGTTACCTTTCGTCCGGCGCAGTAATACATTTGCAGTGAATCGCCGAGAAGTCGTGGGAAAATTAAAAACCATGTAATACTAAATAAACTAAAATTAACCACCTTTTCAAGATGAATTTCAAGTGATCGCCATTATGCATTTAACCCGCCTGACCTGTGTAGCATCTCAGATATCTGTTCTAAGGTATTCATTGTGTAGAATGTCATGTTATGCCCTTGCAATGCTAATCCCACTCTGATTTTTTTGTTTACATTTTTATCAATGAGAAATCTGAAATGACGTGGCGTTAAATTTTACATGTTTAAGCAAACCTGGTGTGTTAGAAATAAAATCTCATCCCTTCAACATTATTTGGAACACTGTTATTGTAAAAAACCTGTTTTTTCCTTATACAAAAGCTTAATATTTTGTGTTGAATGTACTTTCACAAAGACCTCTGTTTTCCTATTACATTCATAGTACCACATCCTTATCCACAAAATACTGAATATTACAGGTGTCCATCAGTATTATATCAGTTTAGGAATATGTTTTTTATTTTCCCACCATCTATTTCTTGAATATGCACCCCTTCCGCATTTCTGTATGAACTGTGAATGTAGCAATATGCGTCCCCTTAAAAGACATCTCCTCCAAAAATTACTGAATGGATTTTGATGAAACTTGGCATTGATGTTTCTTTGGTCCTCTACCAAAATTGTTCAAACGGTTCCGCATGGTTGCACATAGGGGCCACTGTTGAAGAGCTAAAAATAGAAAAATCTTCATTCGACATCTCCTAAACCGGTGGTCCAATTTTGAAATAATTTCACACAAATGGTCATTATGTCACTCTCTACCAAGATTATTCAAATTATACCGATTTGTCAAAAAACATGGCCGCCAGGGGGCGTGGTCACTTTTCCCTATATGGTTATAGTGGAAATTTAAAAAATCTTCTTATGTGAAACTGCTGGCCAGATTTTAAAATAATTCTACACAAATGGTCCTTGTGTGACCTACAAATATTATTCAAATTTTTCTGATTTGTCAAAAAAACATTGCCATCTGAGGGCATGGTCACTTTTCATTAACGATTTCTTTAAACAACATATCCTCAAAGCCAATGAATGGATCTTGATGAATCTTTATACAAAATGATCTCTGGGTAGCTCTGTTTCAAAGTTGTTCAAATGGACACATGGGTCCTTTTGGTTAATAATAGGTTTCCAGCTATAAGACTATAAAAATCTGTTTCTCGAAACATTTGATATTTGGCATGTGATATAAGGGTTTGACTCTCTACCATAAGGTCAAAAATGGTCATGCCTCTGTGTGTGACATGTACTTAGTATAGGCTTATATATAAGAAACTTCGAAAATCTTCTTCTCTGAATCAGTAATAGCTACAGCCTTGATTTTTTGTGTGTGATATCAGAGTTGTACTGTATACCGTAATTGTTCAAGTTGTTTGAGCATTGAGAAAATTATAATCAAGGGTAGGTAAAGTTTATTTTACTACGTTAATTTAATACTTTAATTGAATATATAGCATTTGAGCATTGAAGCTAAATTAAGTTAAGGTATCTTATAACATGCAATTATCTGATCTCCAAAAAGGTTGTCATTCATAATGGTTATAAATAATCTTTACTAGCGGAATCTAGATTAAGTGGTTTGCTATTCGTTTAAAAGTTAGGTCTGACGTCGTTCTATTTCCGCTTTTTTTCATATAGGCATGAACACACTAAATAGCTTGCCTTCTTTATTCTATATAAAATTGGCAAATTTCCAATGGCTGCAGCACACTTACATTTTCTTGAGGAATATTGTCAGTGCTGAATAAATCTTTTAAAAAGTGGGGTTCATGTTTGATGCAAGAGAAATATTTTCACAGTCAAACACACAAACTGCAAAATCAGCTAAAAAATGAGATCCCAAATTGAAGTGGTGGTGTATGACCTAAGATTCCATGACAAATTCAAGCTATCATTTCATTATGAAAATGTTTCCTAAATGTCAAGCAAATATCTGTAATGTACTTTTAGCAAAAAGTTGCAAAGAAAATAAGGAAAACAGCTCTACAGAGCACAAAAACTGAGAACTATTTGAATCCGCCATTATTATTTTTTTGCCAACTTCCTGTTTAGTGTCTGTATACCAATATACAAAGCACAAGGTAAGAAGTGTTTTTTCTATGGTCTGTGTTGATAAGGTATATATCTTTATTGAAACATAATATTGTGTAGGTTTTTTTCTGTTAGGATGTAGAAACATTGTAAATAACAATATAGTATACTATTCTAGTCATTTCTTTAAATTAACTTTATCCTAAATGTATCTGTGACATGTTGTTGTGCAATGACATTATTTGAACAGATTCCTGTTCTATCCTTCAAACTATAACTTCTAAAGGTTTGCTGGACTAAAATATTAATGATGATAAAAGGAGACAGATCTTACTGATTTGTGTACATTTTTAGCTCACCTGTCACAAAGTGACAAGGTGAGCTTTTGTGATGGCGCGTCGTCCGTGCGTGCGTGCGTCCGTCCGTAAACTTTTGCTTGTGACCACTCTAGAGGTCACATTTTTTGTGGGATCTTCATGAAAGTTGGTCAGAATGTTCATCTTGATGATATCTAGGTCAAGTTTGAAACTGGGTCACGTACCATCAAAAACTAGGTCAGTAGATCTAAAAATAGAAAAACCTTGTGACCTCTCTAGAGGCCATATATTTCACAAGATCTTCATGAAAATTGATCAGAACGTTTACCTTGATGATATCTAGATAAAATTTGAAAGTGGGTCACATGCCTTCAAAAACTATGTCAGTAGGTCAAATAATAGAAAAACCTTGTGACCTCTCTAGAGGCCATATTTTTCATGGGATCTGTATGAAAGTTGGTCTGAATGTTCATCTTGATGATATCTAGGTCAAGTTCGAAACTGGGTCACGTGCGGTCAAAAACTAGGTCAGTAGGTCTAAAAATAGAAAATCTTGTGACTTCTCTAGAGGCCATATATTTCATGAGATCTTCATGAAAATTGGTCAGAATGTTCACCTTGATGATATCTAGGTCAAGTTCTAAAGTGGGTCACATGCCTTCAAAAACTAGGTCAGTAGGTCAAATAATAGAAAAACCTTTTGACCTCTCTAGAGGCCATATTTTTCATGGAATCTGTATGAAAGTTGGTGTGAATGTTCATCTTGATGATATCTAGGTCAACTTCGAAAGTGGGTCACATGCCATCAAAAACTAGGTCAGTAGGTCAAATAATAGAAAAACCTTGTGACCTCTCTAGAGGCCATATTTTTCATGGGATCTGTATGAAAGTTGGTCTGAATGTTCACCTTGATGATATCTAGGTCAAGTTCGAAACAGGGTCATGTGCGGTCAAAAACTATGTCAGTAGGTCTAAAAGTAGAAAAACCTTGTGACCTCTCTAGAGGCCATATTTATGAATGGATCTCCATAAAAACTGGTCCGAATGTTCATCTTGATGATATCTAGGTCAGGTTTGAAAGTGGGTCACATGCTATCAAAAAGTAGGTCAGTAGGTCAAATAATGAAAAAACATTGTGACCTCTCTAGAGGCCATTTTTTTCATGGGATCTGTATGAAAGTTGGTTTGAATGTTTATCTTGATGATATATAGGTCAAGTTTGAAACTGGGTCAACTGTGATCAAAAACTAGGTCAGTAGGTCTTGAAATAGAAAAACCTTGTGACCTCCCTAGAGGCCATACCCTTGAATGGATCTTCATGAAAATTGGTCAGAATGTTCACCTTGATAATATCTAGGTCGAATTTGAAACTGGGTCACGTGCCTTAAAAATTTAGGTCAGTAGGTCAAATAATAAAAAAACCTTGTGACCTGTCTAGAGGCCATACTTTTCATGGGATCTGTATGAAAGTTGGTCTGAATGTTCTTCTTGATGATATCTAGGTCAAGTTTGAAACTGGGTCAACTGCGGTCAAAAACTAGGTCAGTAGGTCTAAAATTATTAAAATATTTTGACATCTCTAGAGGCCATATTTTTCAATGGATCTTCATAAAAATTGATCTGAATGTTCACCTTGATGATATCTAGGCCAGTTTCGAAACTGGGTCACGTGCCGTCAAAAACTAGGCCAGTAGGTATAAAAATAGAAAAACCTTGTGACCTCTCTAGAGGCCATATTTTTCATGAGATCTTCAGGAAAATTAGTGAGAATGTTCACCTTGATGATATCTAGGTAAAGTTCAAAACAGGGTCACGTACCTTCGAAAACTAGGTCAATAGGTCAAATAATAGAAAAACCTTGTGACCTCTCTAGAGACCATATTTTTCAATGGATCTTCATGAAAATTGGTCAGAATTTTTATCTTGATAATATCTAGGTCAAGTTCAAAACTGGGTCACATGAGCTCAAAAACTAGGTCACTATGTCAAATAATAGAAAAAACGACGTCATACTCAAAACTGGGTCATGTGGGAAGAGGTGAGCGATGTTAATACTTTAATCAATTAAATTTTGCTTCCTTTTGGCATGAGCATAAATAAGTAGAGGTAACTTCAAACCATCACCTATATCAATTCCCAGATCTAGTGCTTTCAATTCTATATAATGCTTAATCATTAATAAAACAGTTGAATAAAACTGGTAACAGTATTCAGCCCTGTCTTAGACTGATTTTTACATCAAACCAGTCAGACATATATCCATATAACTTCACACATCGTGGCCTCAACGCGAAACTAGTCTATGTGTATATAGAAATAGAAGCAGATAGACTAGTTTCGCGTTGAGGCCACGACATGATCTAATACAAACATAATAAGACTTCATTGCTTTAAAAATTTTGCCGTTTATGCCTATTAGATTGCTAAACTTTTCAAGAGAATATCCCCATACACAGAATCGTGGGCTTTCTGTAAATCTATGAATGCAGTGAATGTTCATAGTTTTCTTTTTTAATCATGTCTCGATTATTGATGTTAATAGGAAATATGATCTACAGTATTACGATTATGCATAAACAATTTGTTAATCCCCCGCCGTGGCGGAGGGATTATAGGAATGGTCTGCGTCTGTCCTTCCGTCCGTCCGTAACACTTTCGTGTCCGCTCCATATCTCCTAAACCCCTTGAAGGATTTTCATCAAACTTGGGTCAAATGATCACCTCATCAAGATGATGTGCAGAACCCATGAGTCAGCCATGCCAGCTCAAGGTCAAGGTCACAACTCAGGGTCAAAGGTTTGAGCCTTCCATTTTGTGTCCGCTCTATATCTCTTAAACCCCTTGAAGGAATTTTATAAAACTTGGGTCAAATGATCACCTCATCAAGACAATATGCAGAACCCATGAGTCAGTCATGCCAGCTCAAGGTCAAGGTCACAACTTAGGGTCAAAGGTTTGAGCCTTACATTTTGTGTCCGCTCTATATCTCCTTAACCCCTTGAAGGATTTTCATCAAACTTGGGTCAAACGATCACCTCATCAAGGCGATGTGCAGAACTTATGAGTCAGCCATGTCGGCTCAAGGTCAAGGTCACAACTGAAGGTCAAAGGTTTGAGCCTTCCATTTCGTGTCCGCTCTATATCTCCTAAACCCCTTGAAGGAATTTTATAAAACTTGGGTCAAATGATTACCTCATCAGAACGATGTGCAGAAATTATGAGTCAACCATGCCAGCTCAAGGTCAAGGTCACAACTAAGGGTCGAAGGTTTGAGCCTTCCATTTGGTGTCCACTCTGTATCTCCTAAACCCCTTGAAGGATTTTCATCAAACTTGGGTCAAATGATCGCCTCATCAAGAAGTCATGAGTCAGCCATGTCAACTCAAGGTCAAGGTCACAACTGAAGGTCAAAGGTTTCAGCTTTGTATCTCCTAAACCCCTTGAAGGATTTTCATGAAACTTGGGTCAAATGATCACCTCATCAAGACGTTGTGCAGAATTTATGAGTCAGTCATGTCAGTTCAAGGTCAAGGTCACAGCTAAAATCAAAGGTTTACCCTTTCACTATCCATAGCAGTGGCGGGGGATTTAGCTGTCTTTCAGACTGCCTTGTTCATCAACTGGTTTTTCATTACGTTTTAGCCATTGGGAAACCCTTTGGTTTAACACTAAACAATTCAATTTATACATTGTAGGTGCCAAATTAATACCAAGATAGCACATTAGATTTCTAGGATCAGTTGTAGAAGATTTAGGGATCCTGTTTATAATACCTTTACCCCAATCAGTTAGAACTTTGCCGGTAGTAAAAAAAACATTAAAAAGAATATGTAAAACTGAGTTTGCAGTATAATTCTTAAAAAACTTCATATAGTAGTTCATCAATTCCTAAAGCTTTGTTTCTCCCTGAATTTGAGACAGCTTTCTTCACTTCCAGAATAGAGATATTTTCATTAAATTCTGGAACAAAATTTAAGCTTTCATTTACAGTCAAACTTGTGCTAGCGACCACTCTTGAATAGTGACCACCTGTCGACAACGACCGGTCTCTGGTCCGCCCGTAGAAAAATGCTCATAAAAAGGCCGTGAATAGTGACCACCTGGCGACCGCGACCAGCAACCGGCCTAATTCATTCCCAAGAGTCATATTTGCCCCCCAGTAACGACCAAGCTGGACTGTTCCGCCATGAAAATATTTGAAATCCGCCGAATTTTCAGGACTTTTGCATTATAGCAAACATAATAATTACTGCTTGATTGAAAATTTGCAAGTTTGCACTGGCCGAATTAATACATAGAACATAAAGAAAGCAAGAAGCTGTAAAAATACTTTTTATCAGCATGATAATGGCTAACTGAGAAGTGACCCTTCCCCCTGAATAAAGACCACCTGTGAACAAAGACCACTTTTGCTTGTTCCGAAGAGTGGTCTGTGTTCACAGGTTTGACTGTATCTCAAAATTTTCTTTTTAGTGTACTGCAATAATCACCAAATTGTTTTCTAAAACTAGTTTTCCATGTATTTAATACTATAATTATAGGTGTATAAATGTCAGATACAACTGTGCTCTACTCAGAAACAACTTCCATTGGTATTTTTTGTTTTTTAGCTGGACTATTCGAAGAATAGGGGAGCTATCCTACTCGCCCCGGCGCGAGCGTTAGCGTTAGCGTGAGCGTCACACAGATGTTAAAAGTTTGCGTACCACCCCAAATATTTTCAAAGTCCATTGAGATATTGCTTTCATATAATGCATACTTGTTTACCATCATGACCCCAGTCTGTAAACAGGAGCGGAAAACTCTGTCAAGCATTTTGACTGAATTATGGCCCCTTTTCGACTTAGAATATGCTTATTGTAATGTTAAAGTTTGCGTACCACCCCAAATATTTTCAAAGTCCATTGAGATATTGCTTTGATATTTTGCATACTTGTTTAGCATCATGACCCCAGTCTGTAAAAAGGAGGAGGCAACTCTATCAAGCATTTTGACTGAATTATGGCCCCTTTTCGACTTAGAATATGCTTAGTATAATATTTGAGTAAAAGTTTTACTCATATAATGATATATTATACTATCAAGCACTGAGAATAGTCAAGCGCGCTGTCCACTGACAGCTCTTATCATTAACCATTCCCACTTTCCCCATTGTTTTCCAGGACCTAGTTTCATCAGTTTCAACATAATCAAGCATTTGTGATTGCAGATGATACAAATAGTTTCGTTTAGATTTTTGCACTTCTTTATCAAACGATTTACAACACTGTACAAACTTTGACTTTAAATATTGTTTCAGATTTCTTTTTTGACATTTCAACCATTCTTTCTCAGCTATACAAACATCATTCCATAAATTTGTCCTTCCACCAGGGCTTTTGTACACACCTGTGTTTTCTTAGAGATGTATCAAAACTATTACTAATAGATTTGAGTAATTTCAGTGAATTGTAAGTGTCATCAATATTATTCTGTGTACGAAAGCCCTGTTCGAAATGAACAACTGCATTCGTCAGTTCCACCCTCTATCTTCACATGTTAAAAAAATCAGTTAGCATAGAACTCATGTGAAATTTAATAGATTTTTTACAAGGGTCTGGAGAAAATTCTCTATTACCACAATCCAGAAAGCAATGTGAAATTTGCCATTTTAAAAATGGAATCAGGAAGTTTAAATGAAGCAGAATGGGGAGACATGTGCTTTTACCTAAGGAAATCAATCTGCAGTTTTTAAGGGGGCGCATACTTTGTAATTGGAAAAAAGTGGGTGGGGTATAATAAAATTTATTTTGAAAATTGTAAATGGTTTCACTAAGCAGAATGTCTACAGTTTCAACTATTATTAGTATCTGAAAGTAATGATAAGTTAAATAAAGAAAAAAAAGTTGAAATAAAGAAGTTATTGTTGATATACATGTGACTTCTTGTGTACATTCAAAGTCAACAATTACTAATATTTTTTTTTTAAAAATGTCTTCTATACCTTGCCAAAATATCCATCAATATCCTACAGATACTAATTTATATAACAAAATTCATATGACTTCACTTTCATCATTATAAATTTGCATTCTGTGAGGTAAAACACAGTACTTTGTTTGTTTACAAAGTAGTGCATACAAAAAGGTATGGTGGGCAAGAAAAGCCATGTTCCAAAATTAAAGAGTAATTTCCCTTTAATTCAGAAAAGAGATAAATGGAAACAGAAAGAATTTGTATAAAGTAGTTATCACAAATATTGTTTATTCAACAGGCAAGTAAACAATAGTTGTACAGCACATTATTAAAGGAACTAAATAATTATCTAAAGTTTCTTTGATGTTTATGCCATTGCAATTTAAAAATGATAGCTGTCATACAAGTGAGCAAACTACACTATCTACAAACTTGACAACGAAACTCGGCACATGTGAGAAAGCTGGAGGTTTCAATGGAGTGTTTAATGACAACAATTTGGATTAAATATTCGACAATACTTTAAGCATGTGTCAAATGTATTAAGTAAAAAACAATAAAAAGTGTATAAAACAGTTACTAAGTATAAAACGTGTAATAATTCCTTATATCATATGATAAGGCTTGTAATGTGGACCATTTAAAGGTATGACCAAGGTAATAGTGTACCTCCCTTTCGAATAATATTAAATTTCCCCACAATAAAGCTAGTTTGACTTACATTTTTCCGAGGGCATACTTTTAAGCCCAACTAGGACCTTTTTCCCATTATATTCCTTTTTATTTTGACTTTTCAAAGAATAGTACAGTATTTGAACTCACCACTGGTGTCTAATTTGGTTAATTTTTTTTATGTAACTTGGTATATAAGTAAACACTAAGAGAATGGATTGAAACTTCACACACATATTCAATTTTGATATTATTGAGTTACATTGCACAGGATCCATAACTCTGTTTTCCATTTTTACCAAATTATGGCCCTTTTTCAAGTTATAAATTTTTCGGTAAAGGTTTTGTAACACAGTTACTACCGTAAGGGGAAGCAAATTTTTTAAGACTGTAGTTTTCAGTCAGTTTAATTAAGGTTTTGGTGTTAGGCCTATATCAAAATGACAAAATTCTAAGAAATTCTCTACATCATGGGGTCTCACAATACTACAATTTAAATCATTTCATAAAGGCCTTAAAGCCAAACATTAATAAAACTGAGAGAAAACTACAAAGTGTTAATGTTTTTGTATGTAAGCTGGTATGTCAGTACTCAGTAATGAAAATGGATTTAAACTTCAAACACTGACATGTTCCGACACTTAGCAGGACACATAACTGTTATTTTTCTTAAAAAATTATGTCCCTTTTCCACTTTTTGGTTAATTTTTGTAAGTAAGCTGCTATCTCAGTATCCACCAATGGGAATGGATTGAAGCTTCACATGATTGTGCGCTGTCATAAGCTGATACAGTGCAGGTTCTATAACCCCTGTTTTGCAAATTAAAAAAATTATGCCCCTTTTGACTTATTTATTCATTCACTTGACAAGGCTGTTGAATAGTTTAGCGTTGCTGTCCTCATACAGCTTTTGATATCTTGTAAGTTTTCAATTTTTAGACTTATTCAAAAAAACAAAAATTAGTTAATTAGTGAGTTATTGCTGTTCAGATTAATTCTACCCTGAAACAAAAGGGGGGCAGTAAGATATCTTTAAAAAGGCAGTGTGACAGACAGCTAAATCCACTCTTATGGATAGTAAAAGGCTAAACCTTTGACCTGTACCTGTGACCTTGAACTAGAACAGACATGGCTGACTCATGAATTCTGCATAATTATCGTCCTGATGAGGCGATCATTTGACTAAACTTTCTTGAAAATCCTTTAAGGGGTTTAGAAGATACATAGCTCTAACCTTTGACCGTGAGTTATGACCTTTACCTTGAGTTGACATGGCTGACTCATGAGTTCATGATGAGGTGACCATTTGACCCAATTTTGAGGAAAATACAGAGTGGACACAAAATGGAAGGCTCAAACCTTTGACCCCCAAGTTCTGACCTTGACCTTGAGGTGAAAAGGCTGAATCATGAGTTCTGCACATCGTCTTGATGAGGTGATCATTTCACCCAAGTTTCATGAAAATCCTTCAAGGGGTTTAGGACATATGGAGCAGACAGTGGTGTTAGCAAAGTGTTACGAACAGACAGAACCACGGACGGACGGAGACCATTCCTATAACCCCCCACCACTCTTGGCGGATTAAAAATAAGATATCTTTCAAAAAATACTGAGATACTTGCAGTAAAGGTTCTCCATTTTGCCTTTACTGTTTAGATTACATAGTGCGGAAGATATGTTGGTAGGTTTACATAAGTCAACATTATTTTCAATGTTGGAGTTACAATTCTGTGTTATTAAATGTTTTAACATAACGGACATTACAAAAATATAATATTCACAGTTTGTGTTTGAATTTTGTGTAAGTCTCTCATTGGATACAGTATACTGCTTGAACAATTTTTTTAACTTTGGAAATATTCAACATTACATTGTTTATGAGCAGTTCATGAGTTACAGAGTGGACACAAGTTGCTAACAGAAAGACAGAGAGATGGAAGTTTATACAGACTACGGTGGTATAACATTATATATGTCCTTGGGCATATAAAAAGGGGCATAAGTCATTTGTGCCTGCAATGTGAACCTTGTGCCATCTGATTTGGGTAAAGATGTGGAACAAGCATTTAAAGTTTTATTTAAATCGGTTTAGTAAATAAAAAATATGTGTTAGAAAATCTATACAAATTAAAGTGACATTCTCAGTAAAATGGTGACTTACTTCAATAGCAAAAAAAAACCCAACATTTATCAGACTGTAGTACCTTTTGGCGTGTGATTAGGACAATAATGTGGATGAAATATGTACATATTTTATAAAATGCATTAAGTAATAACAAAGATATAGTGAACATTCAGAAACATAAATCTGAAATTATTACTAAAAAGGGGTGCAAAACTCAACAAGAGTTGTCCGTAAGATAGCTTGCTCGACTTTTCTCAGTGCTTTACTCTAAATTAGACCTTTGCCAGTAAAAACTTTATAAAACTTTAAGCAAAAAATCTAAGTTAAACAGGGACATTTCTCCGTCAAAATTCAAATCAGAGTTATGGGGTTTCCTTTTCCTGCTGTAGACTTTGATAGTAAATAACTATTTCAAGTTTAAAGCCAATAGCTTTGATTGTAACAGAGATATGTGACTTTATCAAAAACTTCAACCAAAAATTCTCAGTCAAAAAGGGCCATAACTCCATGAATATTCAAATCACACTTATGGGGATTGTTTCTCTTGGTGTAGACTTTTATAGTAAATAACTATTTATCTCAATATCTTTCACAGTACCATAGATATCAGACTTTATAAAAAAATTTAAGAAACGATGATGCCAGTGCCGACACCACACCAATTGCAATAGCTGTACTTTTTCTTCGAAAAGTCGAGCTGAAAATTATTTGGGTGATGTGGTGCAACTATTTAAATTTGGAATAAAATGTTCTAGTAATAACTTACATAGTGAAAGTACTGGCGGCCCAAATCTTTAACCTGAAATTCTAAGTAAAAACAAGTGATATTTCATGAAATACTGGTCTCAAGTTATCAGAAAGAGAATTAAACGTAAATGTCTATGTAACAAGTAAATTTCAAACTTACATCTACATGTGCTTATACATAGATTTGGGTACAACAGTTGTGATTCATGTAACAACTGAATACTCTCAAGGAAGTACAATGCTATAACTGTACAATATATATCATAATTATGTACAAGAGCAGTTCACAATTTCTGTAAAAATATATACTAAATAATGTCCTTATTTATATAGAAATATTTTATATATATTGCATATTGTGGAATAAAATATTTGATTGATATTAAATTAATCCCTCAAGTCCTATTTAGATATTTATAGAATCCTTTATACAGCTTATATACAATATGCAGTAAAACAAACCCTGTCAATATGTCTTACACGCTAAATGTTTTGAGACACAATTTTAGTATGTTTACTCACTATAATGTCAGTAAGATTCTTTATAAACACAACTATTAATGCACACATACAAAGTCATTGGTGTTGCTTCACATGATCAAGATGAATGAAACAAAGTTTCCTATTTTCCTCCTGCTTTACATTGGTTCCAAATAACTCTTTCAAAGTATAGAATCATACATGTAGAATCATGCAGGCACAATTGAATATATTCTCGTGAGATTTCACACAATGGCATAAATCAAATATACACTACATTCACCACCATTATAACAGAACATATAAAGTGTAGCACTTTCCTTTACACCTTTCACATGGATCCCAAGCATAGCTTCTGTAACATAATTTCCTTCATCTTTCTAAAATTAATTACTCTGATCCATATCACTTGTTTCCAGGAAGAAACTTTGCTGTAATAGCATTACAACAGTAACAGATACATAATTCTAATTTCATTCCTTACACTTCATTGTTCATGTAAAATACACTCATTTCCTTTATACACAGTTGAGGGTGTTATAGCAGAAACCTATGGATCTCCACTGTGACATGTCTGTTGGGCCCTAAATGCATCAGTTCTGGAAAAAAATCATACATTAACTACTACTGTACAGAAAGTAATATGCCTTAAACAAGAGTGCAAGACTGTGATAAAAAAGCCTGTCATTAAACTTGGCCTAATTCAAGGGGCATAATCCAAAATGCCTAGTGCAATTTGGGTAGTTATCCTACTTTGACGAGATATTAATCCCGTAAACATTGCCAGCAATTTTCATGAAGATCCGATTAAAACTGTTCAACTTTTATAGTGGACAATACCAAACAACAGTTTTCCAATTATTTCAAGGCTTAATATATGAGTGCCTGTGGCGATTTGCTGGTTACCATACATGTGTGAGGTATTATGCTCACAGAAAATTGTCACAAGTTTGGTGAATATCCGGTGAGAAATTGTTCAATTTACAGAGCGAACATGCTTTAGACGATGACCAACTGGGCAGAAAAAATTCCAGTAGGAGGTCTGTGTAAAATAACGAAACATTACAAACCCTGCAACACTCTACATCAATAGAAGTGAGGGAAAACTGTTTGAAACACTGACTCAAACAATTGTTCCCTATAGTGTCATTTCATGTGCCTGTGCATGTTATATAAATCAGAAATAATGTTTCTAAAGATAAAATATAATCATGAAATTTATAATAATTTGTCAGTGAAATAATACTACTAAAAATGGTTTGAAATATAACATATATCATTCATAGGGAAGTATATAAACAAGGAATGGACACATTTATGTTACTTCATGATATGAACAAAAAAATTTTCATCTGCAATGGCTTACAGTTTTATATATTTCTATACATGAAAAAGTAAGAACTATTGTGTTTTTTTTTTTCAATAAAGTCATACTTTGAAAATCTGATATGGTTGCATTCTTAAAGCACTGTAGCAAAAAAACAAGAGTGCCAAGATGGCCCTAGGTCTCTCACCTGAGAAAAACATAAAAACAGTGTAAACATGTTTCCTAGATGACCCATATTTCAACTTGGCCTAGATTCAATCAAGGCAGTCATTGTGAATAAATCTTATGAATATCTTGTGTTAAAATGCAGCCTTTATTGTGTACGCAAATTTTTTCTTTAATTTCACAGGATGACCTACTTTTTGACCATAGATGACCCATATTCAAACTCAACCTTAATTTCATACAAACATTCTGATTAAATTTCATAAGATTTGGTGTAAATTGCAGTCCCTATTGCATACACATGCTTTTTCTTTGATTATACCTAGTGTTTGAACGCTTATGACCCATTTTCAAACTTGGCCTAAATTTCATGAAGGCAATCATTCTGACCAATTTTCATGAAGATCACTTGAAAAATACAGCCTGTATCACATACACAAGCTGAATGTTGACAGCCAGACACACAGACAGACAGACAGATAATGTATGCTGGACATCGAGCGATCACAAAAACTCACCTGAGCATTGTTCACATGAGCTAAAAACAAAGACACAAGTCTATCTTTCTTATTTACAGGACTTTCACAGATTTTTATCACCTTATGAAAAGTTAGGGTTTAATCAAATTCTACATTGTATGAAAAAATATAGGTATATAAATTTAATTGCAAGGCTTTGACACACAGCAAATTAAATAGTTTTATTAATGTCTTTTTCATCTTCGGGCAATATTCATGTTTTTGCTGATAAAATAAACTTTTACCTGTCCTCAAATGTCGTTGAATTTTAAGGAGCCTTTTATGAAGTCAACATGTAAGTGATCTACTTTATTGGCAGCATCCTCTCCTTCATACAGTACTTCATATACTGCTTTGGGGTCACCATCTTTTCCTGTTATATAAAATTGCTAATTAATGCATTCTGTTACAATACAGGTATACAAAAATTTATAACTACCATAGTTGCAAATGGATTCCTTAACAGTTATTAATCATTCAGATATATATACTCATTATAGCAATAACCCTGAAGTGTTCTACGAAAATAGTTGACCTTTCAGAAAATGTTATATGTGATTTTCCATTTAATACATTCGCCCAGTTCTTAATAAGTTCCATAAAATTTTTCAAGGCAAAGTATCTATCGACATAAGTATGTTGCCACTGATTTTTAAACAGTAATTTGCAGAACCTGGTAAACAGTGGTACTGTATAATTAAATATCATATGGTTCAATGTAGAAAGCAAGCTTTTGTCCATGTAAATGGAAACAAAATATTACAGCATTTACCAAGTTACCTTACCTAAACCAAAAACTGTCTGTCCCTTATTAAGATTAATCATTTGCTGTTATTTCATTACAACAAGGGCAAAAATTCAAATGATTCGGTGAAAATGACAAGTTTAATTGAAAAATGTGCCAATGTAGTGGCAATTAAAAATTATTATTCTTTTGAAACAAATGGTAATATTAAATAATCACTGCCTTAATTCATTTTAAGTAAATAGACATAATCTATGAAACTGTACTACTTTGAACTGCTTAGGGAATTATGTTCACTAAATTATTAATATAAAACAAGGTGTCCGTATCACAGAGCGCTTGACTTTTCTGTGCTTGAGTCTGAATTATAATTTTTCCATTAAAAAAAATATATGTTAAAAATGGACATAATTCTGTAAAAATTAAAATCAAAGTATTGGGTATCATACATGTATGTCCTGGGGTAAACTTTGATAGTAAATAACTATTTCAAGTTTCAAGTCAAAACCTTTTATAATAACAGAGATATTTCAATTTATAAAAGAAGTAAAAAATGGGCATAACTCTGTAAAAAAAATCAAAGTTATAGGGATTGTTTCTCCTGCTGTAGATTTTGATTATAAATAAGTATTTAAAGTTTCAAGTCAATAGGTTTTTAAAAAACTTTAGCCAACGGCGACGCCTATGTTGGGACAAGTGCAATAGCTGTATTTTTTATTCGAAAAGTCAAGGCAAAAAATTAAAATAAATTTTAAAGTAGTGATCATTCCTTCAATACCTTTGACAACATCTAAGACAATTCCAGAGAACCATTTATTTTTTCCCTTTTTCTTTTTGTCACAAACGCACCATTCATGAAGAATTTTTCTACCAACCAATTTGACATGTCTGGACCGTCTAGACCTTCCAGATGTACTTTGGGAAAGTGACACCTGTATATTAAAAGCATCGGTATTTATTAAACATCATAAATTACTTTTCCTTCTTTTTTCATTAAAAATACCCACTGAGAAAACGAACATATAGTGGCTTTGCGACCAGTATGCATCCAGACCAGCCTATGCATGTGCACAGTCTGGTCAGGATTCATGTTGTTCGCTTTCAAAGCCTATTGCAATTAGAGAAACTGTGAAGAAACAGCATGGATTTTCACCAGACTGCATGGATGCGCATGCTGGTCTGGATCCATGATGGTCGCAAAGCCACTATGTTGGTTTTCTCATGGTGCAGCTCATAAGTCAACAAGAAAATAGCTTATTTCAACATTAATTATAATTAATAAAGTCATGAATAAGATAGATTAAACACTTAGGTAATTTCTCGTATGGAAAAATCGATACCACTTATCTGTAGAACACTGCATGTTACGTCCAATTCTGTACTGGTAAGAATTTCTGAGGACTTTTGTTTAAAGATATACTTTGTTGTTACTATAAAGAACTTATATTGTAACTCGTGCAATCATTTTTTATTTGGCATAAATGTTTGCCTCAATGAGACAGGGTGTCATGTGCAAGTTCTAGTCCTTTTGACAGCTGGTGGGCTTGACATGTTGCCCGTGGGCATCTAGTCTTTTCAAAAATATTTCTAAATTGTACCATTTAGTATGAATTTATATAAATACATATGAAATATATTTGATACTCACATTTTCATTGGAAGTTGAAGGCTCCTGTAATACAGTTTTGTTGGTACCATGTTGAACAATTTGTGATGTTACAACCACAGGCTGTTCACACTGATTGCTTTTTCTTCTGCTTTGTGTTTTACATGTAGGTTTTCTTTGCTGACAAGGTTTCTTTGGATAAGTAACTGCCGCCACTTCTTCAAACTGAAATAAGTAAAAAAATAAATATAATTTTAATTTATTGTATTTACATTATGCATGCTGAATGTAATACAGAATATAAGATCCATTTTATGCATAAAAGGCAATCATAGTGTTTCTTTTGGTATAGCATTGTACTTCTGATTCTCGTATATATGTTGCAGGTAGAAATTCCACCGAGATTACCAGTGTTCTTGCAACAAGAAATTTAGGCAGAAATTGTCTACAACCGTTAATCACAAATAAATGTATACCATATTTTTTTTTAAGTTTCACTATAATAAATTTTTTTTTCATGAAAAGTATTAATGGAAAAAAAATGTTCCAGCAGTTATACAAAGAATGACGTGAATCAAAGCAAAGAATTATAGTTGCTTTGGTTGCCAGTACTAAGATTATGAGGGAAAAATTCTGGATTGAAAAATAAAGTTAAATACAGTTCATGATAATTTTTATCATGATAAACAGACTATATATGGCATTAATGTAAGAAGAAAAATAAAGAATGCCTAATGTCGTTCATCATGTATTTACCTGTCATACATGACTGGACAGTTAACCCTTATAATGCTTAATTTCTATAATGAACTTGTCGAAGTTGTCCATCTTCCAATATGGACAGTGCCATTAACTTATAAAAGGGATTAAGAGCAAAACAGATACTGAATGAATAACAAACCATGCAGATCATGATCAGACTGCATAGATGTGCAACCTGATCAAGATCTACACTGGTCACAAAAACACAACCGACTGTGTTCAGCATAGTGAAGAATTTATCACAGTCACTGGGTATAATGTCCTTAGTTAAGTGTTTTAATTCATAGACATTAAGTGGTTTGATTCATAGACATGGTCCAAACTTTTAATCATTGTTACATCCCACAATAAACAGTATAAAGGCCTAATTTATTTAGTAAATATTATTTAAAAAATCAAAGTCATGCAGAAATCAAATATGAAATATAAGAAGAGAAATCATTTCTGTTTACCGGTAATAGATACATACCCAGGGTGATTTGGGATGTCTTATCCCTGTGTAAGTACCATATCTTGGTAAAGCTAACTCTGGTAGTAAGAACTTATAATAAAATGCTTTCAGCTTTGGGACCATCTCAGTACTCCACAGCAACTTATTTCTGTATATACGTTCAATATGTATGTCATATGGGTTTGTTCTTCTTATCACAAAATCACACCATTCTTTTCCATAAATGTTAAGCTGACCTTGAATCTGGTAGTAAATTTCATGCTTTTGTTTTAGTTGCAGTTTATTTTCACACAGCTCTAGACAGAAGTTTGGCACTTTTTTAACAGCTTCTTTCAATAAATTATTTGTTTGTTTGAAGAAAGTTTTTTATTTCAAGAAGTCCACTTTCATCTTCATCTGTTATGAGACCATCTGTTGATGCAGCTAGAAAAGGAAGAGAAGAGCAAATCTGAAGGCCTACTTTTTCAACAGATACATCTTTCTTTTGGTTTTTGTACTCGATAATTGTGTTAGCTTCCTGCTCTAATCCTCGTATTGTAAACATGTTCCCTCTAAATTGAGTGTACAACATATTTTTGACTATATTGTCAGAAACATTGCTTGTTCTTCTTTTCATCACTTTACCAAAGTTTGAACTAGTAAGGCGGATATGTCTTTCCTTTTTCCATAACTGGCTTGCACTTTGGTCGACTGTGTTTTTCTGTAAATCCGCAATTTCTGTTTCATTCTTGTGGACTCGCATTTCATAGAATCTTTGGCATATACCAGATAACTTATCAGCAGGAACGTCCGGTGCATCATTAAGCTGACTACCATAGTGAAATTTAGCCTTCTTAGAGCAGCTTTCTTTCAAACTGTGTAATTTACGTTTCCGTCTGATGTTTTTACTATCAGGCTTAGATTTGTACTTCATAGAAGCTGTTCTTTTCTGTGCCTGTTTCCTTGCCCCTTGATGAAAATAAACACCGGCCAGAGTACGAGTTACAGTTTGAAAAGTCAATGGTGACCATGCAATGCCAAGATTTTTTCTCAGTGCTCCACCGTAGCAACGAGTATTGCACGAACCACGTCCACATCTGTTTATAACCTTCCCTCCATCAAACTTAGATCTAATTGCCATCCAACTTTCTGCAAGATTTGTCGTGAAATTGCCAATCAAGCGTTCAGACTTATCTGCCACGCGGTTCAAAATCACTTGGACATCTGCAATCATTTCTTTCAATTCGATTAAACTGTTTGAATTGGAAATGGCTCTTCTTGATTCTTCCATTTCTGCCTCTGATGGTATTTGCCAGTATTTGTATTGTTCTTCAAAGATATCATCAAAGGTACTTTCAAAAGTATCATCGTCAATAATATTTTCATCTGTACTACTGTCTTTTTCTGGCCGTTTTTGACAGAAATCACTGCACAATTTGTGGAAGCCTAATATATGATAGACAGAGTTTAAGATATCTTTCCTTAACTGTCGTGGATTTTTTGTTGCACTTCGCATTTTAATTGCACATCTGACTGCAGTGCTAAGCCTTATTCTGTTAACTTTAGACAACTTGCCTTTTCCTTTGTAGTGTGGTTTCTCACTTACAAGTTTTTCTAAATTGCCTCATACACATTTGCATGTATGGTTAGCACATTCCATTTTAACAATGTCACGGCCCCAAACTGGTACATTTTCTTGAAGCTGTGCATACACAGAGCTGTCCCCATCAGCAATAATTCTGGTGTACCTCAATCCATGACTTGATTCGGCTTCAAGAAAACCACACAAAATTATATCAGCTTCCATTGCTTGGGAGCTTTCATTCCAGTTCTTATAACAGTTGTGCAATTTAGGAGTTTTGTTTTCACTTTCGGCTTTATTACAAATCACACACTGTTTATTCCTTACTCCCATGTACAACAGTTTTTGGGTAGCTGCACCAAATATAACACCTACCCCACCAAAAGCATTATAAGAATGTTTATGTGTCCTCTTACTCCAACCGCCATCACATACAACAGTAATAGCTGGCACTCCTTCATGAAAGTCGCCACGCTCCACAGCAAGGCGGCGTTCCTCAGCTGCAGCCTTAGCCATTTCATCTTTAAGGCAATCTTCCCACCATGAACCTATTTTTTCTTCTAAGGTCGTAAACATACCTTCAGACATTTGCGGGACATCCATTGCTGCAAGTGTTTCATTCAAATCAGTTGCACCGCCACCTGATGTCACTGAACCCCAGACTGCTCTCACATTTATGTCATATAAATTATTTACCTTCAAACTTGTCTGTAGCTGAAACTGTTTATGACACCCTTGGCATTGTGCTAATATTATGCTAAATAATCCATTTCTACAAACTTCTGATTTTAAGACAACTGGATCCTTACCCGAAAGAACAATTTCTTGTGCTCTGGCACAAAGACAACAGTGGGTACTTATTTCAACAATATGCGACTGTAATAATTCCAAGTTCAGAATTCTGTTTCCAGAGATTGTCTTACTGTTGCTGTGATATTTGAATTTAAGGGAAGTCTGTCCTAGTCTTAATAGCTTTGAGCTCCTTTCCTTGTGTACAGGGATCCTCCTTACAATAAATTTAGTACATAGGGCTCCTGATGACAAGGTGATAAGGTGGATATGAAGTCTTATCCTTAATATGAAATGATACTCTGTCTTCAATTTTGAGCATTGCTGCTTTTTGACACCTTTTATATTTCCTGGAATTTTTTCCTCCTGGATTACCAAAAGGTCTTCTAGTCTTCATGGGATCTCTATATTTGCACTTACCCATTTTGTTTATGTCATAAAATGTAACTATTACTAGTATATATATACTGTACTTCACAAAGGAATGTCAAGGTGAATAGCAAATCCAAAACACTAAGAATAATGCTAAGCTGCATATAATTGAAAAATATCCTTCTAACATTACACCATACTTTTCATATATTTCATTCCATGTGTTGCACGGGACTGCTGTCATTCACGTAAAAAATCAGGGTCAACCCAGTTGTAAATAAAAGATCATCAAAACTTACCTTTTATGATAATACAATCCAACAGAATATTAGTCAGAAAATGTAGTAAACAAGTTAAATGTTGTATAAGCCAAGATACTTATTCTGATCTATGTACATTTCGCACAATAATGTCAATATATTAAATCGTTCTGTCTCGTTCCACTTCTTCGAAAATAAACAGGAAGTGCCTCACAACTGATAGCGGAAATGAATTCGATTATTAAAATAGTTCCGATTAGGCGTTTTTTTTTTTAAACTTTCATAATGATAAAGAAAATACACATAACATAAGACAAGTTACTAAATTCAATTATTTCTTTTATACAAATATGAAAAAAAACGATAATTTTAAAAAAAAATATGCATGTGCTGCCACCTATGTTGTCTCCCTTCGTAAGGTTACAGTTAGTTACAGTTACCGTTCTTTTGGCGTAGTAATTTTTTTTCAAGTGAATCGCCCAGAAATCGTGGGAAAATCAAAAACAATGTAAATAATGGAAATATAACCAAAATTTCAAGACCGATTTCAAGTAATCGGCATCACTTATTACTCCCACCAGACTAAAGCAGCTTCTCAGATACCTGTACCACAGTATGCATATCATTATATATCATGTTATACCACGGAAATGGTAATCCCACCTTGAATTATTTTGTTTACCTTTTTATCAATGAGAAAAATGGCGTCCGTTCCATGCTAAGATGACGAGATGTAAAATTTTACAGTGTTTAAGCAAACCTATTAATTTAAAGAGAAAAACAGAACAGTACAACATTTTTTGTAATAGTGGTATTGTAACACTGCCTTGTTTTCCCCCAAAAAAGCTTAATATTGTATGTTCTTACGTACTTTCGTAATGCCTTCTGTTTTGCTATTATATTTATGGTACTGCATCTTTATCCAAAACCTACCGAATATTAATGGAGTACATTATTGTTTTATTCATTTAGGAATAGATATTTCAACAACCCACAAATATTTTCTTCAGAATACGCCTCTTGCTATTTTGCCATGAATTTCTGAAAACAGACCTGTGCGTCCCCTTAAATATATTATTATGAATAGTCTTTGGGTGACTATTTACCAAATTTGTTCATTTTTTTTCTGATTTTTAGCTCACCTGTCACAAAGTGACAAGGTGAGCTTTTGTGATCGCGCCGTGTCCGTCGTCCGTGCGTGCGTCCGTCCGTAAACTTTTGCTTGTGACCACTCTAGAGGTCACATTTTTCATGGGATCTTTATGAAAGTTGGTCAGAATGTTTATCTTGATGATATCTAGGTCAAGTTTGAAACTGGGTCACGTGCCATCAAAAACTAGGTCAGTAGGTCTAAAAATAGAAAAACCTTGTGACCTCTCTAGAGGCCATATATTTTACAAGATCTTCATGAAAATTGGTCAGAACGTTCACCTTGATGATATCTAGGTCAAGTTCGAAACTGAGTCACGTGCGGTCAAAAACTAGGTCACTAGGTCAAATAATAGAAAAACCTTGTGACCTCTCCAGAGGCCATATTTTTCATGGGATCTGTATGAAAGTTGGTCTGAATGTTCATCTTGATGATATCTAGGTCAAGTTTGAAACTGGGTCACGTGCGGTAAAAAACTAGGTCAGTAGGTCTAAAAATAGAAAACCTTGTGACCTCTCTAGAGGCCATATATTTCATGAGATCTTCATGAAAATTGGTCAGAGTGTTCACCTTGATGATATCTAGGTCAAGTTTGAAACTGGGTCACGTGCCTTCAAAATTAGGTCAGTAGGTCAAATAATAGAAAAACCTTGTGACCTCTCTAAAGGCCATATTTTTCATGGGATCTGTATGAAAATTGGTCTGAATGTTCATCTTGATGATATCTAGGTCAGATTTGAAACAGGGTCATGTGTGGTCAAAAACTATGTCAGTAGGTCTAAAAATAGAAAAACCTTGTGACCTCTCTAGAGGCCATACTTGTGAATGGATCTCCATAAAAATTGGTCAGAATGTTCATCTTGATGATATCTAGGTTAAGTTTGAAACTGCATCACGTGCCATGAAAAACTAGGTCAGTAGGTCAAATAATAAAAAAACCTTGTGACATCTCTAGAGGCCATACTTTTCATGGGATCTGTATGAAAGTTGGTCTGAATGTTCATCTTGATGATATCTAGGTCAGATTTGAAACTGGGTCAACTGCGGTCAAAAACTAGGTCAGTAGGTCTAAAATTATTAAAATCTTTTGACCCCTCTAGAGGCCATATTTTTCATGAGATCTTCATGAAAATTAGTGAGAATGTTCACCTTGATGATATCTAGGTAAAGTTCAAAACAGGGTCACGTACTTTTGAAAACTAGGTCAATAGGTCAAATAATAGAAAAACCTTGTGACCTCTCTAGAGACCATATTTTTCAAAGGATCTTCATGAAAATTGGTCAGAATTTTTATCTTGATAATATCTAGGTCAAGTTCAAAACTGGGTCACAATGAGCTCAAAAACTAGGTCAGTATGTCAAATAATAGAAAAAACGACGTCATACTCAAAACTGGGTCATGTGGGAAAAGGTGAGCGATTCAGGACCATCATGGTCCTCTTGTTTAGAAAACATGGCTGCCAGAGTTCCCTGTATGTATGTATATACATATAATGGAAACTTAAGAATCTGTTTATCAGAAACTGCTTCCTTGATTTTAAAATTTAAACTGAAAAGCGTGGGACTGCACCAAAGCAAAAGTTAGGTTTGTAGGAGTTTCGGTTTAGAGGGTTTTAGTCGGTAGAATGTTTGTATTTTCTGTTAATAGTTAAAAAATTACTTGGCAACCAGATTCATTTTAAATCCTGATCTTGGTTATAATTTTACTGTTTGATCCTGAAATTTGGTCTTCTTATTATATTGAAAAATACCCCTGTAAACTGGAACCACTCTATTCTAAAAAACAAACAACATTAGGCTTTGAAAGTGAACAGCATGGATTCTGACCAGACTGCGCGGATGCGCAGGCTGGTCTGGATCCATGCTGGTTACAAAGCCACTGTGTTGGTTTTCTCATGGCACGGCTCAAGTTATGATTAAGCTTAGCTGATTTTTATTTTACCTTGTTAATTTGATACTTAAATTAGTGCTGTTTATTTAAAGTTTTCATTCCATTTCTGCTTACAGTCTGGTTCTTGTTGTAATATGAGTAATGAAGGTTTACTGTAGGTTGAAAACCTACTAAAATGAACTGTATAATTGATTAAATTTTGTGTAGTTGGTAAACTGTAAAATCCTATCTGTACCATTACTTGGCAGTTTGAGCTTTTCAAAAAGCTGTATTTCATGATTGAATTTTTCGTTAAAGAAATAACAATTAGAAATACTTGGAAAAAAAATCTTGTATTTTTGCCAGTGTTTAAGTTTTACTAATAAATCATTCATTACCATCATTTCATTTGTAACAAAAAATGTTTTCTCTGCCCCATCAGTGTTCTGAAAGTTTTGATTTCTATTCAGGTGTTAGCATCAAAGTCTTCTTTAATCTAATTTCCTTAATTAAGAATGGATTTTCACAGGCTAGAAGAAGTGTACATATCAGTAAGATCTGTCTCTTGTAATAACAGTTGTCATTAAAGTATATGTCCTCGGCTTCAACTCATCACTACAGGTGAACTCATTCATGTTGTTACGACATACTTGGCTGCTTTAGGAGCTGCACCACTTCGAAATTTTTAAGTTGTATTATTCCAGGATCTTTAATTGGTTGTATGTACAGATGGTTATCCAGCTTGAAGGTAACTGTTTAGTCAGTAATTAGGCTCTGCCAAGTTATTGTAAGAACAGTTACCCTCTATCCACACTTACAGCTGGTGATTTTTATACACTGGAAGGGACGTATTATGTTATACCCCTGGAGCCAGTTGTTCGAAACTTTAACAGTTGATTAAGCTAACCGTCGATTAACTTTTAGAGTAATATTTCGACACTTTAGAAAACGTAGAAACCCAAATGTATTGCTTAAGGATTATGAACACTGAAACGTCTTTACAGTAAAATTAAAACATCATACTAATGTTTCTCACCAAGACTAGTATTTTGGATCAAAATTTAACAAGCGATTAGTTTAACAGTCTGTTAAAGTTTCGAACAACTGGGCCCTGGTGTCCGTCTGTCCCTCCGTCCGTTAGCAATTTCGTGTCCGCACTGTATCTCTTGAACCCCTTGAAGGATTTCAAAGAAACTTTACATACCGGTAAATGTTCACCACCGAGACGACGTGCAGAGCGCATGTTTTAGATGTCTCACTTAGAGCTCGAAGGTCATATCAGTTTCATGTTCGCTCTGTAACTCTTGAACTGCTATACGAATTTCAAAGAAACTTTGTACAAATGTTCACTGTACCAAGACGACGTGCAGAGTGTATGTTTTGGATGACTTGCTTCAAGGTTAACGTCACTATTAGGGGTCAAAGGTCATATATGACTGATTTGTGTGTATTGCTCTGCATTGCAGGGCTCTTGTTTTTATTTGGCAGATCCTTTTTTTGTTCACTTGCAAAAAAAATTTGATTTACTTCCCTTTTATGTTACTTTAAATAGCTTATTTTGGAACTTTTTTGTTATAAGCCGTAGGGAAAAAGCGAGACCACTTTTCTGTGGTACAACATGGATGGTATCTCCAATTTTAGGTGTATTTTGACATACCTATACCTTGTAAAGATTTTTAGATTTTTTCTTGTGGACTAAGAATTTTTTTGGAATTCCTTCTCTTTGTTGTTCCTGTCCTTTGGGCTTCAACAGTCAAGTTATTTAAGTTTTGCTTCTATCCTCAGATGTAACCCTTCGGGCTTATATTCCCTCGCTTGGTGGAGCTCTTGTTTCCCCTGCAAATAATAGAAAAATAATAAAATGAATGCTTTTCATGTAAGCACTATTTTACACAGAGTGTTTGATGAGGTTTTCCAGCACTGGCATTCTGTTCAGCATGCAAGTATGAATTTTCTGAGGTGGCCATATAGTTGGCCTGCAGAGGTTCTGCCAAAGTTAATATGCATGCCAGAAATAAAACTCATTGAGGCTACTAAGGGTCATCCAATACCAATAAAAGCTAAAAAGTTGCAATAAAAACACACTGTGACACAAGATCAAACAAAAAATTACCCATTAGTCTTTCTAATTTTGCATATTTGTATCAATATTTTTAGCCCACCTGAGCCAAAGGCTCAGGGTGAGCTATATTGTGATCGCTCACCCTCCGGCGTCCGTCCACACTTCCCTTCAAACAACATCTCCTCCTAAACTACCAAGCCAGTTTTGATAACACTTCACAGGGATGATCCTTGGATGTTCTTCTTTAAAATTGTTCAAAGAATTAAATTCATACAGAACTCTGGTTGCCATGGCAACCGAAATGAAAAACTTCAAAACTCTTCTGTCCAAAACCAAAAGGCCTAGGGCTTTGATATTTGGTATGTAGCATCATCTAGTGAGCCTCTACCAAGATTGTTCAAATTATTCCCTGTAGGGTCAAATATGGCCCCACCCTGTAGGTTACATGGTTGATATAGACTTACATAGGGATGTAACGTAGCGTGGCCATTTCATACAACAAACATAACCTTTTAACCAGTTTTATTTATCATAGCAACAGTCTTTAATATTTAAACATAACATTTTAGCTAGATATTATTAAGTAAAGGTGACCTTATCAATCTAGCATTTATAACCCATCTTTCTCTCTAACTCTAAATCTAACTCTAAATCTGACTCTCGATAATTATATTTCAGCATATATATTTAATTAAGGAGTCTAGCCGCTATGTAAAATTATGCAATTCGTCGTGCCTTTTTCCTTAAACATATCTATAACTTTGATCCCGGAAGTAAATGGTATAAACAACTAAGTATACCTGTTTAACCCTTGGGCTGCATCTTTTGTGACAGGTTTGATAATTCAGCTTTTCAATTTAGATTCAAGTATTACAGTTTATCATCTTTCTACCTAGCATATTAAACAATGATTTACTGAATATACAATATTCCGAACCTTTCAAACCTGTTACATTACTGGGAAAAACTTTGAAAATCTTCTTGTCCAAAACCATATGGCCTAATGGGCTTTGATTTTTAGTATGTAGCATCATCTAGTGAATTTTCTGAGGTGGCCCTATAGTTGGCCTGCAGAGGTTCTGCCAAAGTTAATATGCACGCCAGAAATAAAACTCATTGAGGCTACTAAGGGTCATCCAATACCAATAAAAGCTAAAAAGTTGCAATAAAAACACACTGTGACACAAGATCAAACAAAAAATTACCCATTAGTCTTTCTAATTTTGCATATTTGTATCAATATTTTTAGCCCACCTGAGCCAAAGGCTCAGGGTGAGCTATTGTGATCTCTCACTGTCCATTGTCTGTCCGTCCACACTTCCCTTCAAACAACATCTCCTAAACCACCAAGCCAGTTTTGATAAAACTTCACAGGGATGATCCTTGGATGGTCTTCTTTAAAATTGTTCAAAGAATTAAATTCATACAGAACTCTGGTTGCCATGGCAACCGAAATGAAAAACTTCAAAACTCTTCTGTCCAAAACCAAAAGGCCTAGGGCTTTGATATTTGGTATGTAGCATCATCTAGTGAGCCTCTACCAAGATTGTTCAAATTATTCCCTGTAGGGTCAAATATGGCCCCACCCCGGAGGTTACATGGTTGATATAGACTTATATAGGGAAAAACTTTGAAAATCTTCTTGTCCAAAACCATATGGCCTAGGGCTTTGATTTTTAGTATGTAGCATCATCTAGTGAGCCTCTACCAAGACTGTTCAAATTACCCCCCTATGATATAATATGGCCCCGCCCTTGGGGTCACATTGTTTCTATAGACTTATATAGGGAAAAACTTAGAAAATCTTCTTGTCAAAAACAAAAGGGCCTAGGGCTTTGATATTTGGTGTGTAGCATAATATAGTGGGCCTCTACCAAGATTGTTCAAATGATCCCCCTAGGGTGAAATATGGCCATGCCCTTGTCTGAAACCAAAAGAACTAGGCTTTTCATATCTGGTCTGTGGCATTGCCTTGTGATTCTCTACCAAAATTGTTCAAATTATTTTCCTGGGCCGAAAAGAGGCCCTGCCATGGGGGTCCCTAGTTTTATATAGACATATATAGGAAAAAACTTTTAAAATCTTCTTGTCTGAAAATTCAAGGCACAGGCTTTTGATATTTGGTATGTTGCATTGCCTAGTGGTCCTCTACCAAGATTATTCAAATTATGCTACCTCTCTTCCCCCTCCCCACGAGTTGAAAAGAGGCCCCACACAGAGGGTCCCAAGATTTACATATACTTGCATAGGAAAAACTTTAAAAATCTGCTTGCCTGAAACTGCAAGGCCTGTGCTTTTGATATTTGGTATATTTGCATTGCCTAGTTGTCTACTTCCAAAATTGTTCATATTGTGCCCCTGGGGTGCAAGAGGCCCTGCCCTGGGGGTTCCAAAATTTACATAGACTTATACAGGAAAAACATTAAAAATCTTCTTGTCTGAAAATTCAAGGCCTATTCCTTTTATATTTTGTATGTGTCATTTCCTAGTTGATGTCTAACAAGATTGTTCGAATTATGCCCCTATGGTGAAAAGAGGCCCTGCCCCAGGGGACACTTGATATATGAGTTGTATAGGAAAATTACTTCAAAAATTATCAGATCATATTTCCTAGACTGTAAATTATATTTACCTAAGTGACGAGGGATCATCGACTGTGACCTTGACCTACTGACCTACTTTCTTGTTTTTTTAAAGATACAGCCTTGAAATTTGGATGATATGTACAGTTTTGCACGTCCGCCCGCTTAGCTCAGTAGGTAAGAGCGTTGGTCTATGGATCGCGGGGTCGTGAGTTCGATCCTCGGGCGGGGCGTATGTTCTCCGTGACTATTTGATAAACGACATTGTGTCTGACATCGTTAGTCCTCCACCTCTGATTCATGTGGGGAAGTTGGCAGTTACTTGCGGAGAACAGGTTTGTACTGGTACAGAATCCAGGAAAACTGGTTAGGTTAACTGCCCGCCGTTACATAACTGAAATACTGTTGAAAAATGGCGTTAAACCCAAAACAAACAAACAAACAAACAGTTTTGCACACTAATCTTAAAACTGATTTTCAGTGACCATGAATATGACTTACTGACCTACTTTCTTGTTTTTTAGCTTTTAGCAAAGAAATTTGTTCAAGCAAGCAACTTAACTCAGGTGAGCAATATAGGGCCATCATGGCTGTCTTGTTTTATTCACAAGGTGCAAATAAAAAATGACATATATTGTACCAACCTAATATAATTATATTTGTTTTATAGTGACTCAAGAAGACACTGTCGTTTATATGACTGAAAAATTGTTGAAAAAGACGTTAAACCCAAACACACACACACACACACACAAGATGGCTGATGTGCATGATATTGTTGAGATTTGTGACAATGGTAAGAAAATATGTGATATTTCGGATTATTCATATGCAAAGAAAATGTGTGTTACAAAAAGGACTTTATTTGGGAAACACATTCATATTTATAAATACTTTGCCCAGATAACTGTAAATAGTCCTTGAAAAGTTCTTTTCTCTGGATTCATTTTCCCAAGTAGGACCAAATTTTTGGTATTAAATATTTCCATGAAGTATGAAAGCTAAATCGTTGTAATATTGAGGCACTCTGGTATCCAGTTTTCAACAGAAAGCAATATAACAGGCAATTTGAATTTTTAGGCACCATCTCTATACCGCGATTGTCCAGATTTATTATTGTGAATATTTTTTTTAAGGAAATGATGAGATTGGCTCTCAAAACAATAAAGGAGAATCTGGCAAAGAGAGTTTTGTTGGAGAAGAGGTAAATTTTTTAAACACATTAATTTCATAAATTTTTGTTCAAGTTTTATTTGATTGGATATATTATATTTATGGTGATATCTTTCCAACATTCTCCAGTATCTTAAGCTAGCTATATTTAATTAGCTGTAGGTTTGAGTTGACTTTGACATGCCTAATTGGCATCTACAATCTAATCTGGTAAAATTATATTTGTAAAAGATTTCAACTGTTAAGGATATATACTTGATCATGGATGAAGATGATGAAATGCTTTTAACTGGCAGTAGAAGCAGTCATTTATTATGATACTGAGAATAAGTTTTATTTCACTTCTTGGAGATAAAAATTTTTTGTGCAGTTGATCATTTCATGTTGCACAAATTTTTTATATTTACTTGATGTCATGTGCTATCTAGGCATTTCTTTTTGAGCATTACTCATGGACTGCCCCAAGGATTTTTACAGGGCTTCAGCTAAGCTAAGATTTTATGGAGAAGTCACTTCTCCCTCAGCTAAGATTAGGTAGAAATGGAGAAAGTTTAGGATGAAGTGGAATGATTTTAGCGCCATGACATGCAAGTTGAAAAAGGAAGTAAATATACTAATACAACTATATGATTTCCTATCTTTGTATTAAAGTCTATTGATTTAAAGTAAAGAACAAATTCACTGAAAATATCAGTGATTCTGTTTTCTTATCCATGTAAACTAATTTCTTATCCTTGTGAATTTAATGTGATTAAACTGCAAATAAAAGGTTTTTTTTCACTCTTGTCTTAGAATGATTGCCCAAACAAAGAAAACCTTTTGAATGTGGGTACAATTTTAAAAACAAAGTGTCTCTGTGATATGAAATATTGAGATGATGTGACCAGGTGCACAATGGAGGATAAATTACCTCATGTTCAATATGCATAGTACCCATTTACATAACTGCGCATTTTAGGTGAGAAATGCATGACTGAAATAGGTTAGTACATTTTCCGATCCATGACAACGGTTCTTACAGCAAAACATGTTTTCTTTCTGGTCTGACGCCAGTGGGTCAAGCTTGACTCCTGTGTGTATTGGCTGTCAGATATTATACCACAACATCACTCCTTTCATTGATACTGCACATGTTACAGGCAGACATCTTGTGGCCTGTATATTTCTGGTAAACATTTGTATAGGAACAAAATAAATATCCTTTCAGCTGACTTAAAGGTGTGATTTAGGCTATGCCTGTTTAATGCATTGTTATGATAGTAACCTGTATAGTACAATAACTTGAGTTAGGAGTAACCATTTGCAATGAAACTTGGTTTATAGATAGATTGCAAGGAGACAAAGATGTGGGTCAGTAGGGTCAAAGTCAAAGTCACTATTACTGAAAATAGAAAAACTGTTTCAACTCAATAACTTGAATCGCATTTACATTGAATCAGTGTGACTTATAAATGCAAATTTATACTTATATTGCCATCTGAGAAGACTTCAAATGTGATAAAAATGCAATTATTGGAAAAATATTTTGCACGCTGATTTTAAGGAGCAGACCAGTGTACATTCTCTGGAAGCTGATGGAGGATTGGAAGGACCTACAAATGGTATGTAGTTTTTTTTTTACCATTTAAGCAATATTTGATGATGTAACTTGTGCTTGACTGGAGTTATTTAGAGCAGTTTTTAATTCCATTCTAGAAACTTGGCTTGATACCATAAAGTTTCAATATGCAAGTCATTTTTTTTCTGGAATAGATAAAGGTGTGTGGAACCAATGCCACTATCACCACTATTTCTCTTAAAGATTTAAATGACTTCAATGAGATTTCATACTTCAAATTACACTGAAGTGTAAATTTAATGTACATGAAAATTTTTTTCTGGGTGGGTGCAAAGGTGTTGAGGCACCATTTCCCTACTAAAGTTGTGAAGTGAATTGTATAGTTTATGTGAATTCAAGTAAAACTCCATACATGTGAACACCTAGACTGGCATCAGTCGTTAGAGTCATTAAATGTAAAGCACTTGGCCATAAAATCAATCCTCCTTGATAGCACTTTCTAAAAAAATTTACAATATCTCTAACCTCTGACTCTAACTGAGATGAGCCTAGAGAGAAAATGTTTTTCTTGGAAAATATTAGTGTCAGTATGAAGAAAGAATAAACTTAATTAGGCCAGAGTTTTTTAATAACTTGGGTTACGGGAGATTTTCCAAAAATGAGCATTAGGAGGAGGGAATAAAAATAAAAATAAAGTAGGAAAATGTTAGCATCGGGAAAAAAAAAATGAGAAAAAACACAAAAAATTTTATTTTGTAAAAAGTGCCACTGGGTTAAAAAAAAATTTTGTTTCAGGCAAATGTAGATTCACAACACAGTCTAGATAAATCAGACAAGTTATTTTCCCAATTTGAAGCATTTTATTCCCACTTTCTTTATTAAAGCCTCCATGTTGTATGTTATAATATTATGTTGTAGAAACTATTAAATACTTGAAATTTTTCTGGATTCATTTTCCCAAGTAGGACCAAATTTTTGGTATTAAATATTTCCATGAAGTATGAAAGCTAAATCGTTGTAATATTGAGGCACTCTGCTATCCAGTTTTCAACAGAAAGCAATATAACAGGCAATTTGAATTTTTAGGCACCATCTCTATACCGCGATTGTCCAGATTTATTATTGTGAATATTTTTTTTAAGGAAATGATGAGATTGGCTCTCAAAACAATAAAGGAGAATCTGGCAAAGAGAGTTTTGTTGGAGAAGAGGTAAATTTTTTAAACACATTAATTTTATCAAAAAAATTTCAAGTTTTATTTGATTGAATATATTATATTTATGTTGATATCTTTCCAACATTCTCCAGTATCTTAAGCTAGCTATATTTAATTAGCTGTAGGTTTGAGTTGACTTTGACATGCCTAATTGGCATCTACAATCTAATCTGGTAAAATTATATTTGTAAAAGATTTCAACTGTTAAGGATATATACTTGATCATGGATGAAGATGATGAAATGCTTTTAACTGGCAGTAGAAGCAGTCATTTATTATGATACTGAGAACAAGTTTTATTTCACTTCTTGGAGATAAAAAATTTTTGTGCAGTTGATCATTTCATGTTGCACAAATTTTTTATATTTACTTGATGTCATGTGCTATCTAGGCATTTCTTTTTGAGCATTACTCATGGACTGCCCCAAGGATTTTACAGGGCTTCACCTAAGCTAAGATTTTATGGAGAAGTCACTTCTCCCTCAGCTAAGATTAGGTAGAAATGGAGAAAGTTTAGGATGAAGTGGAAAGATTTTAGCGCCATGACATACAAGTTGAAAAAGGAAGTAAATATACTAATACAACTATATGATTTCCTATCTTTGTATTAAAGTCTATTGATTTAAAGTAAAGAACAAATTCACTGAAAATATCAGTGATTCTGTTTTCTTATCCATGTAAACTAATTTCTTATCCTTGTGAATTTAATGTGATTAAACTGCAAATAAAAGGGTTTTTTTCACTCTTGTCTTAGAATGATTGCCCAAACAAAGAAAACCTTTTGAATGTGGGTACAATTTTAAAAACAAAGTGTCTCTGTGATATGAAATATTGAGATGATGTGACCAGGTGCCCAATGGAGGATAAATTACCTCATGTTCAATATGCATAGTACCCATTTACATAACTGCGCATTTTAGGTGAGAAATGCATGACTGAAATAGGTTAGTACATTTTCCGATCCATGACAACGGTTCTTACAGCAAAACATGTTTTCTTTCTGGTCTGACACCAGTGGGTCAAGCTTGACTCCTGTGTGTATTGGCTGTCAGATATTATACCACAACATCACTCCTTTCATTGATACTGCACATGTTACAGGCAGACATCTTGTGGCCAGTATATTTCTGGTAAACATTGTATAGGTACAAAATAAATATCCTTTCAGCTGACTTAAAGGTGTGATTTAGGCTATGCCTGTTTAATGCATAGTTATGATAGTAACCTGTATAATACAATAACTTGAGTTAGGAGTAACCATTTGCAATGAAACTTGGTTTATAGATAGATTGCAAGGAGACAAAGATGTGGGTCAGTAGGGTCAAAGTCAAAGTCACTATACTGAAAATAGAAAAACCGATTCAACTCAATAACTTGAATCGCATTTACATGAATCAGTGTGACTTATAAATGCAAATTTATACTTATATTGCCATCTGAGAAGACTTCAAATGTGATAAAAATGCAATTATTGGAAAATATTTTGCAGGCTGATTTTAAGGAGCAGACCAGTGTACATTTCTGGAAGCTGATGGAGGATTGGAAGGACCTACAAATGGTATGTAGTTTTTTTTTTTACCATTTAAAGCAATATTTGATGATGTAACTTGTGCTTGACTGGGGTTATTTAGAGCAGATTTTAATTCCATTCTAGAAACTTGGCTTGATACCATGAAGTTTCAATATGCAAGTCATTTTTTTTTTCTGGAATAGATAAAGGTGTGTGGAACCAATGCCACTATCACCACTATTTCTCTTAAAGATTTAAATGACTTCAATGAGATTTCATACTTCAAATTACACTGAAGTGTAAATTTAATGTACATGAAAAATTTTTTCTGGGTGGGTGCAAAGGTGTTGAGGCACCATTTCCCTACTAAAGTTGTGAAGTGAATTGTATATTAGTTTATGTGAATTCAAGTAAAACTCCATACATGTGAACACCTAGACTGGCATCAGTCGTTAGAGTCATTAAATGTAAAGCACTTGGCCATAAAATCAATCCTCTTTGATAGCACTTTCTAAAAAATTTTACAATATCTCTAACCTCTGACTCTAACTGAGATGAGCCTAGAGAGAAAATGTTTTTCTTGGAAAATATTAGTGTCAGTATGAAGAAAGAATGAACTTAATTAGGCCCGAGTTTTTTAATAACTTGGGTTACGGGAGATTTTCCAAAAATGAGCATTAGGAGGAGGGAATAAAAATAAAAATAAAGTAGGAAAATGTTAGCATCGGGAAAAAAAAAATGAGAAAAAACACAAAAAAATTTATTTTGTAAAAAGTGCCACTGGGTTAAAAAAAATTGTTGTTTCAGGCAAATGTAGATTCACAACACAGTCTAGATAAATCAGACTAGTTATTTTCCCAATTTGAAGCATTTTATTCCCACTTTCTTTATTAAAGCCTCCATGTTGTATGTTATAATATTATGTTGTAGAAACTATTAAATACTTGAAATTTTTCTGGATTCATTTTCCCAAGTAGGACCAAATTTTTGGTATTAAATATTTCCATGAAGTATGAAAGCTAAATCGTTGTAATATTGAGGCACTCTGCTATCCAGTTTTCAACAGAAAGCAATATAACAGGCAATTTGAATTTTTAGGCACCATCTCTATACCACGATTGTCCAGATTTATTATTGTGAATATTTTTTTTAAGGAAATGATGAGATTGGCTCTCAAAACAATAAAGGAGAATCTGGCAAAGAGAGTTTTGTTGGAGAAGAGGTAAATTTTTTAAACACATTAATTTTATAAATTTTTCTTCAAGTTTTATTTGAATGGATATATTATATTTATGGTGATATCTTTCCAACATTCTCCAGTATCTTAAGCTAGCTATATTTAATTAGCTGTAGGTTGAGTTGACTTTGACATGCCTAATTGGGGGCTACAATCTAATCTGGTAAAACTATATTTGTAAAAGATTTCAACTGTTAAGGATATATACTTAACCATGGATGAAGATGATGAAATGCTTTTAACTGGCAGTAGAAGCAGTCATTTATTATGATACTGAGAACAAGTTTTATTTCACTTCTTGGAGATAAAAATTTTTTGTGCAGTTGATCATTTCATGTTGCACAAAATTTTTATATTTACTTGATGTCATGTGCTATCTAGGCATTTCTTTTTGAGCATACTCATGGACTGTCCCAAGGATTTTACAGGGCTTCAGCTAAGCTAAGATTTTATGGAGAAGTCACTTCTCCCTCAGCTAAGATTAGGTAAGAAATGGAGAAAGTTTAGGATGAAGTGGAAAGATTTTAGCGCCATGACATGCAAGTTGAAAAAGGAAGTAAATATACTAATACAACTATATGATTTCCTATCTTTGTATTAAAGTCTATTGATTTAAAGTAAAGAACAAATTCACTGAAAATATCAGTGATTCTGTTTTTCTTATCCATGTAAACTAATTTCTTATCCTTGTGAATTTAATGTGATTAACTGCAAATAAAAGGGGTTTTTTCACTCTTGTCTTAGAATGATTGCCCAAACAAAGAAAACCTTTTGAATGTGGGTACAATTTTAAAAACAAAGTGTCTCTGTGATATGAAATATTGAGATGATGTGACCAGGTGCACAATGGAGGATAAATTACCTCATGTTCAATATGCATAGTACCCATTTACATAACTGCGCATTTTAGGTGAGAAATGCATGACTGAAATAGGTTAGTACATTTTCCGATCCATGACAACGGTTCTTACAGCAAAACATGTTTTCTTTCTGGTCTGACACCAGTGGGTCAAGCTTGACTCCTGTGTGTATTGGCTGTCAGATATTATACCACAACATCACTCCTTTCATTGATACTGCACATGTTACAGGCAGACATCTTGTGGCCAGTATATTTCTGGTAAACATTTGTATAGGTACAAAATAAATATCCTTTCAGCTGACTTAAAGGTGTGATTTAGGCTATGCCTGTTTAATGCATAGTTATGATAGTAACCTGTATAATACAATAACTTGAGTTAGGAGTAACCATTTGCAATGAAACTTGGTTTATAGATAGATTGCAAGGAGACAAAGATGTGGGTCAGTAGGGTCAAAGTCAAAGTCACTATTACTGAAAATAGAAAAACCGATTCAACTCAATAACTTGAATCGCATTTACATTGAATCAGTGTGACTTATAAATGCAAATTTATACTTATATTGCCATCTGAGAAGACTTCAAATGTGATAAAAATGCAATTATTGGAAAAATATTTTGCAGGCTGATTTTAAGGAGCAGACCAGTGTACATTCTCTGGAAGCTGATGGAGGATTGGAAGGACCTACAAATGGTATGTAGTTTTTTTTTTACCATTTAAAGCAATATTTGATGATGTAACTTGTGCTTGACTGGGGTTATTTAGAGCAGATTTTAATTCCATTCTAGAAACTTGGCTTGATACCATGAAGTTTCAATATGCAAGTCATTTTTTTTTTCTGGAATAGATAAAGGTGTGTGGAACCAATGCCACTATCACCACTATTTCTCTTAAAGATTTAAATGACTTCAATAAGATTTCATACTTCAAATTACACTGAAGTGTAAATTTAATGTACATGAAAAATTTTTTCTGGGTGGGTGCAAAGGTGTTGAGGCACCATTTCCCTACTAAAGTTGTGAAGTGAATTGTATATTAGTTTATGTGAATTCAAGTAAAACTCCATACATGTGAACACCTAGACTGGCATCAGTCGTTAGAGTCATTAAATGTAAAGCACTTGGCCATAAAATCAATCCTCTTTGATAGCACTTTCTAAAAAAATTTACAATATCTCTAACCTCTGACTCTAACTGAGATGAGCCTAGAGAGAAAATGTTTTTCTTGGAAAATATTAGTGTCAGTATGAAGAAAGAATGAACTTAATTAGACCCGAGTTTTTTAATAACTTGGGTTACGGGAGATTTTCCAAAAATGAGCATTAGGAGGAGGGAATAAAAATAAAAATAAAGTAGGAAAATGTTAGCATCGGGAAAAAAAAATGAGAAAAAACACAAAAAATTTTATTTTGTAAAAAGTGCCACTGGGTTAAAAAAAATTGTTGTTTCAGGCAAATGTAGATTCACAACACAGTCTAGATAAATCAGACTAGTTATTTTCCCAATTTGAAGCATTTTATTCCCACTTTCTTTATTAAAGCCTCCATGTTGTATGTTATAATATTATGTTGTAGAAACTATTAAATACTTGAAATTTTTCTGGATTCATTTTCCCAAGTAGGACCAAATTTTTGGTATTAAATATTTCCATGAAGTATGAAAGCTAAATCGTTGTAATATTGAGGCACTCTGGTATCCAGTTTTCAACAGAAAGCAATATAACAGGCAATTTGAATTTTTAGGCACCATCTCTATACCACGATTGTCCAGATTTATTATTGTGAATATTTTTTTTAAGGAAATGATGAGATTGGCTCTCAAAACAATAAAGGAGAATCTGGCAAAGAGAGTTTTGTTGGAGAAGAGGTAAATTTTTTAAACACATTAATTTTATAAATTTTTCTTCAAGTTTTATTTGAATGGATATATTATATTTATGGTGATATCTTTCCAACATTCTCCAGTATCTTAAGCTAGCTATATTTAATTAGCTGTAGGTTTGAGTTGACTTTGACATGCCTAATTGGGGTCTACAATCTAATCTGGTAAAACTATATTTGTAAAAGATTTCAACTGTTAAGGATATATACTTAACCATGGATGAAGATGATGAAATGCTTTTAACTGGCAGTAGAAGCAGTCATTTATTATGATACTGAGAACAAGTTTTATTTCACTTCTTGGAGATAAAAATTTTTTGTGCAGTTGATCATTTCATGTTGCACAAAATTTTTATATTTACTTGATGTCATGTGCTATCTAGGCATTTCTTTTTGAGCATTACTCATGGACTGTCCCAAGGATTTTTACAGGGCTTCAGCTAAGCTAAGATTTTATGGAGAAGTCACTTCTCCCTCAGCTAAGATTAGGTAGAAATGGAGAAAGTTTAGGATGAAGTGGAAAGATTTTAGCGCCATGACATGCAAGTTGAAAAAGGAAGTAAATATACTAATACAACTATATGATTTCCTATCTTTGTATTAAAGTCTATTGATTTAAAGTAAAGAACAAATTCACTGAAAATATCAGTGATTCTGTTTTCTTATCCATGTAAACTAATTTCTTATCCTTGTGAATTTAATGTGATTAAACTGCAAATAAAAGGGGTTTTTTCACTCTTGTCTTAGAATGATTGCCCAAAAAAAAGAAAACCTTTTGAATGTGGGTACAATTTTAAAAACAAAGTGTCTCTGTGATATGAAATATTGAGATGATGTGACCAGGTGCACAATGGAGGATAAATTACCTCATGTTCAATATGCATAGTACCCATTTACATAACTGCGCATTTTAGGTGAGAAATGCATGACTGAAATAGGTTAGTACATTTTCCGATCCATGACAACGGTTCTTACAGCAAAACATGTTTTCTTTCTGGTCTGACACCAGTGGGTCAAGCTTGACTCCTGTGTGTATTGGCTGTCAGATATTATACCACAACATCACTCCTTTCATTGATACTGCACATGTTACAGGCAGACATCTTGTGGCCTGTATATTTCTGGTAAACATTTGTATAGGTACAAAATAAATATCCTTTCAGCTGACTTAAAGGTGTGATTTAGGCTATGCCTGTTTAATGCATAGTTATGATAGTAACCTGTATAATACAATAACTTGAGTTAGGAGTAACCATTTGCAATGAAACTTGGTTTATAGATAGATTGCAAGGAGACAAAGATGTGGGTCAGTAGGGTCAAAGTCAAAGTCACTATTACTGAAAATAGAAAAACCGTTTCAACTCAATAACTTGAATCGCATTTACATTGAATCAGTGTGACTTATAAATGCAAATTTATACTTATATTGCCATCTGAGAAGACTTCAAATGTGATAAAAATGCAATTATTGGAAAAATATTTTGCAGGCTGATTTTAAGGAGCAGGCCAGTGTACATTCTCTGGAAGCTGATGGAGGATTGGAAGGACCTACAAATGGTATGTAGTTTTTTTTTTTACCATTTAAAGCAATATTTGATGATGTAACTTGTGCTTGACTGGGGTTATTTAGAGCAGATTTTAATTCCATTCTTGAAACTTGGCTTGATACCATGAAGTTTCAATATGCAAGTCATTTTTAGCTCGACTATTCAAAGAATAGTCTAGCTATTCTTCTCACCCTGGCGTCGGCGTCGGTGTCGGCGTCGGCGTCACACCTTGGTTAAGTTTTTGCATGCAAGTACATACAGCCATCAATTAAAGGCATATAGCTTTGAAACTTATTTTTTCTTTTTCTAGGTCAATAACCAACCTCTCTGGGACAAGTCCCATAACTCTGACATGTATTTTGAGCAAATTATGCCCCCTTTTGGACTTAGAAAATTTTGGTTAAAGTTTTACATGCAAGTTACTATCTCCAAAACTAATGCAGATATTGATTTGAAACTTCACATGTGTCTTCGGGGTTATAAAACTAGTTGATAGCAGCAAGTCCCATAACTCAGACTTTCATTTTGGCCAAATTATGCCCCCTTTTGGACTTAGAAAATTCTGGTTAAAGTTTTGCATGCAAGTACATACAGCTATTTCTAAAAGGCATATAGATTTGAAACTTATTTTTTCTTTTTCTAGATCAATTACCAACCTCACTAGGTCAAGTTCCATAACTCTGACATGTATTTTTAGAAAAAATTACCCCCTTTTAGACTTAGAAAATTTTGGTTAAAGTTTTACATGCAAGTTATTATCTCCAAAACTAATGCAGATATTGATTTGAAACTTCACATGTGTCTTCGGGGTTATAAAACTAGTTGATAGCAGCAAGTTCCATAACTCTGACCTTCATTTTGGCCAAATTATGCCCCCTTTTGGACTTAGCAAATTCTGGTTAAAGTTTTGCATGCAAGTACATACAGCTATTACTAAAAGGCATATAGATTTGAAACTTATTTTTTCTTTTTCTAGATCAATTACTTACCTCACTGGATCAAGTTCCATAACTCTGGCATGTATTTTGGGCAAACTATGCCCCCTTTTGGACTTTGAAAATTCTGGTTAAAGTTTTACATGCAAGTTTCTATCTCCAAAACTAATGCAGATATTGAATTGAAACTTCACATGTGCCTTAGGGGTTATAAAACTAGTTGATAGCAGCAAGTCCCATAACTGATATGCATTTTGGTCAAATTATTCCCCCTTTTGAACTTAAAACTCTTTTGATATTTAACCTTTTTAGGTAATATTTTCCTGCCTCTGGGACAATATTTCGAATAGTCGAGCTTGGCTGTCTTACGGACAGCTCTTGTTTTTTCTGGAATAGATAAAGGTGTGTGGAACCAATGCCACTATCACCACTATTTCTCTTAAAGATTTAAATGACTTCAATGAGATTTCATACTTCAAATTACACTGAAGTGTAAATTTAATGTACATGAAAAAAAATTTCTGGGTGGGTGCAAAGGTGTTGAGGCACCATTTCCCTACTAAAGTTGTGAAGTGAATTGTATAGTTTATGTGAATTCAAGTAAAACTCCATACATGTGAACACCTAGACTGGCATCAGTCGTTAGAGTCATTAAATGTAAAGCACTTGGCCATAAAATCAATCCTCTTTGATAGCACTTTCTAAAAAAAATACAATATCTCTAACCTCTGACTCTAACTGAGATGAGCCTAGAGAGAAAATGTTTTTCTTGGAAAATATTAGTGTCAGTATGAAGAAAGAATAAACTTAATTAGGCCATAGTTTTTTAATAACTTGGGTTACGGGAGATTTTCCAAAAATGAGCATTAGGAGGAGGGAATAAAAATAAAAATAAAGTAGGAAAATGTTTGCATCGGGGGGAAAAAAATGAGAAAAAACACAAAAAATTTTATTTTGTAAAAAGTGCCACTGGGTTAAAAAAAATTGTTGTTTCAGGCAAATGTAG